>NC_064615.1:182862753-183075253 GCF_023898315.1 Schistocerca nitens | reverse complement strand
CGCGTATGGCACTAAAATTGTGTTTTATTCAGTAGCTGTCACACGGTCCATAAGTAAAAATTATTAATATACCGTAATATTACACGCAACTGAGGAAGACAGGACTATAAAAGTTGAATGGTGTGTATTTCTTCTAGACTGAGCTGGTGGGGCCAGCAGTCATTTGTGCATGAGGCGTGCTTCCTTGTATGAATGAATTGGTCTGCAACTTAATATGTCATCTTTAAGGAAAGTAGCAAACTATCTTTTCCTACATTGTTGATATTTCAACCTGGAGTTTCGATTATTTAATTTTTAATGTAAAATTTAAATGCAATAGTTATTTTTCAACATAAAATATTATTACTGTATACATATCAAACTCTAAGTGATATACACGATCAGTGGTTGATGAATAAACATGAAAAATAGTTTTTTCCTGAGTACACTTCTTCAAATATGCACCAATCTATTTGTAATTAATTTTAGGTCTCTATAGCTCTTCAACAAATCAATCTCTCATTTGTATTGCTTCTTCAAATGTCTCACAACATGCCAATCTTATTACTTGCCCATCACCATGCAGCCCATTCAAAAATGTATCTAATATCCTCTGTCCAGCTTCAAACAATTCTCCCTCATTGTTGTCACTGAGGTCATACATGTTAGCATTAATTTTCCTAATGCGACCCACAAAATGTTTGATGGATTCTCAGCTTAAAATGTGTTTGCTGTGGAGCTGCTTCCTTCAAAACTTAGCTGTGTTTTTCTTCTTGTACCATTGCACAAGTGATTGTTTAAATTTGTCATAAGTGCAAATGAACATTCTGATTTGCAAAAAAAAAAAAAAAAAAAACACCACAGAATTGTAGGGATCAAAGAAAAGTTCCTAGCTACCACCGAGTACATTGTACTTTCAATGGTTCTATGTGAGGGCTGCTATTTTCTTGACCCACATCACTTCTATCTTCTGCGTAAGTTATGCTTTTAATTCCCAAAGTTTTAATTGTAATTAGTCTGTAACGAAAGGAAACTCCATGTCTTGCTGTGTGTACATTATGACTGAGTAGCCAGCTACTCCACTTATTAAACATTTGTACGCAGAAGTCACTGATGATGGTGACAGTGCAATAGATGGTGTTGATTTAACATGAACAGCTTTTATTGACTGCCTGTGGCCTTGCACGGAGTAAGCTGACGTGTAATGTGTGTACTGAGCACTGCAAGGTATGCACTCATTCACACACCCTACTTTTGCAGGCTCTTACAGGAGCTTTATACTCTGATGCCAAAACCTGCACTGTTACCGATTAACTCTAATGTAGTGGCACACAGACTTTATTTGCATGTATTGAACTGATAGTAGTCTGTGTGAAGTTACATAAATGCTTTATTTGAAATATTAGATAAAAACAGCATCATAATAGTGAAAGACGAGAAGCAACATTTTTTACAGTGCTAGTCAATGCTGATAGTCATTGGCAACCAAAGACAACCGTGCGAGATGTCGCAATGGTTAGCACACTGGACTCACATTTGAGAGGATGACTGTTCAAACCGATGTCCAGCCATCCTGATTTAGGTTTCCCATGATTTTCCTAAATCACTTCAGAGAAATGGTGGGATGATTCCTTTGAAAGGGTAAGGGCGATTTCCTTCGCTATCCTTCCTTCGTGCAACAGGAGCGAAGACCTCACTGTTTGGTCCCCTCCCCAAAAATCAACCAACCAACCAAGCAGAAGACAGGTAGCCTTAACGTTAAATCAAAGAAATGCGATAAATTTCTTTTAATCACAAGAGATCATTCAGGGTGAAATACAGGTTCCAGCATAACTTCCAGACATGGCATAATTGTCGGCCAACTGTATACAATTGAAAGAGACTGCTTTAGAAAAGGCCTTGTCTGCCAGGATTCACACTTATTTTTTCAATGAATAAAACACTCATTTTCATTTGTTACTGAAGTAGTCTCACACCTAAAACATATGTGGTTAATGATTTTCTCAACAGAAAACTAAGTGATTTCAACATGCAAGGTTGGCAAACAACTACAAAATTATCAAATAAATATACAACTCAAACTTTATGATAGTAAAACTTACATTTGAACTACACTGCCATCTTCACCTCTGTAGCAACTTCGTAACAGAGTCTGAGTTTGGGGATTGTACAAGTGTTCCTTTATGAAATTTGCTGCCTTAATAGCTCTCTCAGCATATGATTTATCTTGTAAGGCTTCATAAGCTTTAGAATATCCTGATATCATCAACCCTGCAACCGTACATAGCACTTTATAAGTTTTAACAAATAATATTAACTTTTATTTTATTTCTTTAACTATTTCCTTTCCAGTGGGCCCACAGCTTTCATGATGTCAAAGAACAATTCATCTTATTTTAAGTACAAGTTTGTTGCTGCACTACTTATTTATTTACTCGTAGTGACACAAGTTACATGACAAGCTTGTTTTGGCTTTTTGCCATTATCAAGTTTACCTGGGAAGATGGTATAATACATATAATATCGTTCCTTATATCTATGTTAGTCCATTTCTGCAAATGGCACCTTACGCTTACATCTTAGTTGGTACGATGTGGTCCATATGAAATATTGGAGCATAAATGTCTGTTATCTTTTTGTTGTGATATCATCGTTTTATCTATATGTTTATTTATTATTTGCGTGATCTTGCGAAGCTTTTTGACTACTTCAGCTCCAGTTATGCTATATGTTTTCAATGGAATTTCTGTTTTGCAGAAAGTCGGTGATTATGTTTAATTTTTCTGAGATACCATTTTGTGATCTTCACATAAAATACGTTCTTTTCTTATCTGTTTGTTCATTGAAGATGTCTTTTGGGTATTTTCTGTATGAGTGTCAATTTTTTTTCCTCCAAAATATTCATTGTATGTCCTTTACATACATTGTGTAGAATTCTTCAGGTATTTTCAATATCTTCTGATTTATGTGCTTGGCTTTTTAAATGCATGTTGAATGCAGATTGGTTGCTTTTGCCACTTCATGTGTGTTTTTTTAATCTGATTTCAAAATTCCTGCCTGTCTGTTTGGCTGATATAAAATTTATTGCAATGGTCACGAGAAAGTTTGTAGATTCCTGTTCAAATGGCTCTGAGCACTATGGGACTCAACTGCTGAGGTCATAAGTCCCCTAGAACTTAGAACTACTTAAACCTAACTAACCTAAGGACAACACACACATCCATGCCCGAGGCAGGATTCGAACCTGCGACCGTAGCGGTCGCGCGGTTCCAGACTGTAGCACCAGAACCGCTCGGCCACCAGCGGCCGGCTGTAGATTCCTGTATTTGAAGAACTGGAAATATATATATCTTACCTAAGGTAAGTCTTTCTGCTCCCGGGATTGGAATGACTCCTTACCCTCTCCCTTAAAACCCACAGCCTTTCGTCTTTCCCTCTCCTTCCCTCTTTCCTGATGAAGTAACCTTTGGTTGTGAAAGCTTGAATTTTGTGTGTGTGTTTGTGTTTATTTGTGTGTCTATCAACATACCAACGCTTTTGTTCGTTAAGTTACATCATCTTTGTTTTTAGATATATTTTTCCCACGTGGAATGTTTCCCTCTATATATATATATGCTTGGCTTTTTAAATGCATGTTGAATGCAGATTGGTTGCTTTTGCCACTTCATGTGTGTTTTTTAAATCTGATTTCAAAATTCCTGCCTGTCTGTTTGGCTGATATATATATATATATATATATATATATATATATATATATATATATATTCACGGATGAAAATACAATAGACTATGGAAACTATCGCATCTTCAAGAGCAAGACTGACAAACGAATTGCCAATGGTACGCCACTCCTGGGCATGGCATTTGCGGTGCACAGAAATATATTAGGCTCAATTAGAGAGGTCTCTTCCATAAATAATCGCCTCATGACCATGCGTATCCAGTGCGCCAACAAGAAATACACATTGATAAATGTCCATGCACCCACAAACATAGACAACAAAAAACGCCAACTACAAACTGAAAAATTCTGGACTAAACTTGAAGATGTCATGGCCAAAATTCCCCGGGATGATATCAAAATCTTAATGGGAGATTTCAATGCACAAATTGGCAGAGAGAAACAACACCAAAAAACTGTAGGAAAATATCCAGCACACAGATTCACCAACAGAAACGGACTGAGATTTATTGAACTATGCCAACAAAATAATCTAAAAATAATGTCTACATCTTTGAGAAAAAAACCTAGAAAACAAAAGACCTGGAGGTCCCCCATACAAGAGATCGGCGAATATCAGATTGACCACATTGCCATCGCCTATTTCGTACAAAAAGAGATCCATGATGTCCAAGTCCGCAGAGGGGCGAACATTGACTCAGACCACTACTTAACACGCATTAAAGTGAAATTCACCCCAAAAAAATTCTATCCGAAGAAAACACACATGATGAAATTTGACACACGAACAATCAAAGAAACCAATCTGAAGGAGGAGTGGGAAAAGGAACCAGCTGACTCTTGGGAAAAATTTCGAACAAAAATTACAAAGAAGGCAAAAGAACTGACCCCATTGAAAAAGAACACAAAACACCCCTGGTGGGACTCTGGATGTAAAAAAGCGCTGGAAGAAAGAAAGAAAGCCTTTCTGAAGTATAACAGTAAAAAATCCCCAGAAAATCTAGATCACTTCCACAACACCAGAAGACAAGTGGCAAAAACAATCAGACAAGTCAAGAGGAAGTACCTCAAGGAACAGTGTGAGTCTATTGAAGAAAATTTCCGTAACTATAATGTACGAGACTTCTATAAGACCTTTGCTGGGAGAATCAATGGATACGGCTCACGAAATCTATGTTTCAGAAAACCAGATGGAAAACTAGCGCTCACAAATCGGGAAAATTGTGAGGAGCTGGCAAGATACTTTTCCGGACTCCTCAATTGCCCTGAGCCTTCTTCAAGATTCCCTCAAGAAACTGCTGTCTACACAAATCCAGAATCCCCACCACCTACACTAGAGGAGATCCAAAGACATATTCATAGACTGAAAAACAACAAGGCATCCGGAGAAGATAATATCACTGCAGAACTACTTAAAAATCTTGGACCAAATTCCCTCAAAGAACTCACTCAAATCATCACAGACATTTGGCAGACAGAAAAACTACCAGAAGATTGGAAATGCGCCCTAATTCATCCACTGCATAAAAAGGGAGACATGGCAGATATAAACAACTATCGAGGAATCTCCCTTCTCCAAGTCACTTATAAAATCCTCTCAGCTTGTCTTCCTCAACAAACACAAGAACAACCCGAACACAGTATTGGTGAATACCAAGCTGGCTTTCGCCCTCACCGATCCTGTGCAGAACAAATTTTCAATTTGAAGACAACACTAAAATACAAAGCAGTCAGAAACCGTCCGATCATTTGTTCCTTTGTTGATTTCGCAAAGGCTTATGATTCAAACGATAGGCAATCTCTCTTTATTATCCTTGAGGAGCTAGGACTCGATCCGAAAACCCTAAACCCTATCAAAGAAACGCTCACAAACACAACTTCTAAGATAAAATTCCTGGGTGAAATATCAGAGCCCTTCCTGATCAAAACCGGCGTCAGACAAGGTGACGGCTTGTCTCCACTCCTCTTCAACCTTGTCTTAGACAAAGTCATCCGAGAATGGGAAAAAGAACTGAAGAATCAAAATTACTGGAAGCCTATACAACTAGGAAGATCTAAAGATGGTATTAAAATTTCATGCTTGGCATTTGCAGATGACGTGGCCATTCTAGCAGAAAACGAGACCACAGCAATTAAACAGATAGACATTCTCAAAGAATGCGCCGAAAAAGTCGGGCTACAAATTTCCTTCCAAAAAACCAAATTAATCTGCTCAAAATTTGAAACTCAAAAACTGACTACAAAATATGGACAAATTGAGAGAGTTCCATTCTTTAAATACTTAGGCGAGGTCCTAGAACCCACAGGGGGAGAGAAAACTGCACAAAAAGTTCGACTGCAAAAACTGAAAAGAGCATACTGGAAAACCCACAACATCTACAATAAAAAGTGTCTCTCCATTCACTCAAAAATACGACACTACAATACAGTAATCAAGCCCGAAGCACTATATGCCAGCGAAACACTCACACTCCATAGAAAAGGCGACCTGGAAGGCATCCTGAAAGAGGAACGCAAAATTATCAGAAAGATTCTTGGCCCAAAAAGAACTGAAGATGGATACAGGTTACAGTCTCGGAAAACTACAGAAAAATTATCTAACCTCGCCGCAGACATCCGGAAAAGAAGACTAAAATTTTACGGTCATATCCACAGACTCCCAACACCCAGACTCTCCCACAAAATTTTAATATACATTGAAAATTGAAAACCATACCCTGGATACAAGAAACCAAAACAGATCTAGCAAATGCACAAATAAATTCTTCAGAAGTTATAAACAGAAATGTATACAGGCAAAAAATCAATAGTTGGAAAGTACAACCCGAGAATGAAGTTTGCAAGAGACAGGGGACAAAATGGACAGAGGAAAGAAAGAGAATTCATGGGGAAAGAATGAGAGAAGTTTGGAGAATTAAAAAATTGAATCGGAAAAGCTTTGCGTGATCCGTATGGGTCCAATCGCACATTATATATATATATATATATATACACACACACATATCCATCCACACATATACAGACACAAGCAGACATATTTAAAGACACATATGTCTGCTTGTGTCTGTATATGTGTGGATGGATATGTGTGTGTGTGCGAGTGTATACCCGTCCTTTTTTCCCCCTAAGGTAAGTCTTTCCGCTCCCGGGATTGGAATGACTCCTTACCCTCTCCCTTAAAACCCACATCCTTTCGTCTTTCCCTCTCCTTCCCTCTTTCCTGATGAGGCAACAGTTTGTTGCGAAAGCTTGAATTTTGTGTGTATGTTTGTGTTTGTTTGTGTGTCTATCGACGTGCCAGCGGTTTCGTTTGGTAAGTCACATCATCTTATACAGGTTTATTTGTGATTTTTCCCTTCTTTTTTCATGTTATTTTTTTACATATGCCAGCTGTTTTTCGTTTTGTATGCTGTACGTACACAATCAGATGGTTTAGCTGTGGAAAACTGTATCACATGCTCACAGCAGACATTTTTATTAATACGTTGGAAGAGAAATTCTTCAGTTCAAACTGACCAATTATAACAAAAATTATCTTGACGGAATGATTTACATTCCCTTCTATGTTTGTAAGGGGCATACATGCCTACAGTGGTGTGCCAATTAGGTAAGATAACAATAAATAACACATTGTGCTGAAAGAGCTGCGTGAGATGGTTTGGAGATATTGTCCCTAAAATCTAGGACCTTTGTTCAGAGTCGTCTGGCGGTGCAGAAGAACCTGCTTCAGTGAGGTGCTTGGTGGCAAAGGGGTGGCAAAACGCATGGGGATGGAATGGTAATAAACCCACTTGGTACTCCTGGCACACATTGCACTTCACTGCAATATTTACACCACACTGCATGCACTATTCCAGGTGCTGATATTTGGAGGAACAAACCAAGCATCGGGCACCAGGGTTTGTACACCTACAGTCAATGGAAGTGAGTCGAGGGAATGCAGCTCGAGAAAGCGGAGTGGGAAATGTGGTGGCACTCCTCTTGTTAAATGAACTGTGCCAAAAAACAGACACTGGATAAGAGTTAAGAATCCTGCTGTTCATGCATACCCCAGCAAATTGCAGCAGACAGCGATGCAAACCAAGTGGCATTGCGCAGGCGAGCTGCTGAGAGCATGTTTACGAGGTGTTGCCTCATTGAAGCAGGAAAGGAGACTACCCTGTGATGGTTTGGCAGGTTCAGTATCCAAAAGAGTGGCCATCTAAGCTTTACCTCTGGCAGAAGTGACCAGCGAGGGTGGTGGGAGGACGCGACGCAGTGGTACCTTGGCTAGCAGGCAATTTGCGATCACTGGTTTTGGTCTGTGCAGCCCATCATCTGCAGCTACATGGTGTCAGTGGGTGGCATCAGCTGGTGGCATGTGGGGAACAGCACAGGGGATGGTGTTGGCCTGTGTCTTTTGAGGGGCTGTGTTAGTTGTGCTGCAACTGGGGCCGATGGTAGAGGGGGGCATCTCCACCTCAATGATGCTGTACTTGCTGGCTGGACGGGACTCTATGACTTAGACCGGCTTGAGCCTGTCTATGAAGAGAGCTGTTCCGACCCTGTTCACACAAATGGAGAACATCTGGCCCCCATGTCACAACAGTGCAGGTCTGAATAGTGAGGGCAGAGCAGCAGCTGGTAGGCATCCACCCAAAGTATGATGTGTGCTTGGTGTTAGGTCATGGTGGATGAAGGTAGAGTGCTCATCATGACATTGCGGAGGTTTTGGTCACAACTGGTCCATGAAGCCCTGGAGCTGCTGCATGAAACCTGAGATGTTCTGTCAGCAGGGAGCAGGGTCGCTTCCAAAAAATTGCCAGGAATGGCGAGTGGCTGTCCATATGCCAGCTCAGTGGCAGAAGTTCCCAGGTCAGTTTTGTGTACAATCCGCAGGCCTAGGAGTATCAGGGGTAGGGCAGTGGACCATTTGGAAGAATAACATGTGAGAGCGGCTTTAAGTGTGCAATGGAACCACTCCAACATGCCATTAGCTGCAGGGTGGTAGCTGGTGGTGCGTTGGAAATTGGAGCCACATGTGGCTGTCAGAGATCGGAAGAGGGCCGAGGTAACTGGCACCCACAATCTGTACTGATGTTGCACGGGCTTCCGAAGTGAGACACCCAAGTCGGAACAAAGGCTGCAGCCACAGTTTCAGTTGAAATGTACGGGATGGGGGTGGCCTCCAGCCAGCAAGTAAATCGGTCAATAATAATCAGCAGATACCGATATCTAATGGAGGAAGGTAGTGGGCCAATAATGTCGAGGTGAAAGTGCATGAATCAGTGTCGTGTGAGGAGGAAAGGCAGCCACAGGGAAGTGAACGTGCCATCTGACCTCGGTGCACTGGCACAGAAAACAGAACTGGGCCCCAGTTGCTGCAGTCACAACGGATGACCGACCACACAAAGTGTTGGTTCATGAGAGAGGCCTGCATGTATGAGGCTATGGACACAGTCAAATGCCAGTTTTTGGAAGGAAGGAGGGAATAAGGGGTAGGAGCGATAGTTGGAACTGTCAGATTGTGAAGAGTCCATGAGATCATCACACCAGATCTTACGGTCAGAGCTGGGTATGGATCTTAGCTGCAGGTTGAGGCCAGAGTCAGCATTCTGAAGGGTGTGGGCTACGTAGAGGTCTCTTTAGCAGTGTCCCGGGCATTGCAATCTAAAGGTTGGGCGATGGCGCAGGTGCAGTTAAGGCAATTTGCCACAATGTTATTGATGCCTGGGCCGGCATCACATGCTTGGAGGCAGTCAGCACATGATGGCAGGTGCTTGAGGTGTAGGCAGGTGACATTGGTGGTAAGTGCTGCCATCTCAGAGCTCAGGCACATCAGGTCAGGGGCCTCCATCCTGAGTGGAGGGTCGTTCGCAGCAGGGGGTGTACGAGTGACATTGTGCATGTGGTGGCTTGGGGTGGGGCAGGAGGGGTGGGTGAGTAGCCAGCTGGAACCGCAGGTTGACAGCCAGCATTCTGTACTACAGATGCAGCAGAGGAGTTCAGGGTTTCAAACCATTTATTGGCCAAGATCATTGCATCACCTAACGATAAATGGGTGTGCAAGGACAGGCAGCCTGTATGGGGACAGGAAGGTGCAAAAGCCAGTAGTATAGGTGCAGGCCTCTGGGATGGATGTGTGGCTCGCCGATGTGTGGCTCGCCGATGTGTCGCTCGCCGAGTGCTTGGATGTGATCCAGCAGCAGGGATGGGCACACGTCGTTGCACTGCTTGGATTACAACAAATTATGGGCCCATTGCAGCTCCAAAGGTGTGAAACTGGATATGATGCATTCTTTTAATTTAGTGTAGCTCCTGGATAGGGGTGGACGTGAAGTAACATCCCAGGTCTTGGGAGGTGGTGGTGAGGTCAAGGTGGCCAAAAACCATCCCGAATTTCGTTCCATAGCTCATGATACAGAAACCCTGAAAACTGCTTTGATAGAAGCAAACCACAGGCATGGAGCTCACAGTTTGAAGGGGGACAAGTGAGCAGCCACACGACCACAGAGGGTCTGCAGAGTCAGCTTGTGCTGGGTGCAGATGAGTCAAATGTTTCTGTAGTGCTGACAGCTGCATGTGAAGTTCTGACACCTCTGAAGTGCTTGTAGTTGCTGGAGCAGGAGGGGTAATGGGGGGCTGCTAGCTAGAGAGCATGTAAGGCATACTGCCACAGGGGTGGGAACATTTTTCAGTGACATTGTGACTTAACAGTGCAGGCAGCATGTCACAGTATGTGGGGTGGTACTGGGAGCAATATTGTGAAGAAGAAGGTAGACAGAACAAGCATAGTGTGGACCAGGCAATACAATCTCCACTGTGTGTTGTTTTGGATAGCAGTGTAAAGTATGCAGCACGGTAAACTGTGGTTTGTCTGGGCGCACATGTGTCAGCTGCAGGTATAGCATGGAGGGGCATGGTAGAGCACACAAGGGTCTGGTGGATGTGGAGGGGCTTGGGAGGGCTGCGGAAAGAAGCATTGGTGTGTTCGAACATATGGTGTGTGTGGAGGGGTGCAGGATGGGAGCGGTGATGCATGCAGGAGGATGGGGGTGTGGATGGGTGCGAGTAGGGGTGGAGATGGTGAGTGGCGGGTGGTGGTGTGAGTGGGATCCGGCCGACCTAACAGGAACTGATTTCTTTACCACGTGGGGCTGTACTAATCAGAATAATAAAAAAGAAAAAACAGCATTTTTGGCTGTGACACTATGCACTTTGATTTCACAGCAGTCAGCAGTAAAGGAACAATTTAGGTTCCCTTTTATGCTTCTAAGGGGCATGCAAGCCTATAGCAGTGCACTTATTAAGAACAATAACAATAAATAATGGGGCATGCTGAAAGAATTTCAAGAGCTGGTTTGGAGATATTAGCCCTGAAAGCTAACAACTACAGTGAAAAACAACAAGTTACCACAAATTTGAAATACATGGAAAATCTGATATGATTGATATAATCATAAGTAAAAATTCTTGCCATCCAAATTTGAATAATTACAAGTAGTTCAAATCAATGATTAATACAATTTTATTTTGAAGTTCCCTCCAATAATAATGTGATACAAAATGAAACAAAAATGCTATTAAAAACAGCGCAACAAACTGACTTCAACCTCAAAATGGTGCAAAAATTATGTGAACAGCATATAAAACCAAAAACAGATGGTACATATAAAGAAATAATATTAAAAAGAAAAAAAATTGAAAATAACCTACCCATGTTCAACATCATACATAGGCCAAATATCAGACAAGATGAACAATTTGTTTAAGCAACAAAAAATAATATCTTCACTTTTTCAAATAAAGGTATCTACAAAATTTCTTATAACAACTGCAATAAATTTTATATCAGACGGATAGGCAGGCAGGCAAGAATTTCAGAATCAGATTTAAAGGACACACATCAGACTGCTAAAGTAATCAATCCACATTTTACATGCATGTAAAAAGCCAAGAACACAAAGTAGAAAATATTGAAAATGCCCTAAACATTCTACACAAAGTACCTAGAGGACATACAATGAATATTTTGGAGGAAATGGAAATTCAGACTCGAACAGAAAAGTACCCAGAAGATACCCTCAACAAACAACAGATTTTCAACATGAAAAGCCCTTGAAAATTTTACTGACATAGTAAAAGAAAATGGGTAAATTATTGTGATAAACACAAAACAGTAGAACACTATTCATTTATGGAAAAATCATAAAATACTATCTCTGTAAAATTGAACGTAATCACCGACTTTCCAAAAAATAGAAATTCCATTGTGAACATATACTATCACTGGAGCCAAAGCTGTCAAAAATAACTTAACAAGAACATGCAAACACAAAGTAAACATATAAATAATGTGATCACATCATAACAAAAAGAAAACCAACATTGACACTCCACGATGCCACATGGAAAACATCATGCCAGCTAAGACGTAAGCAGAAGGTGTCACTTGCAGACACAGACTAACGTAGACATGGGAAACAATATTGTACCTATTATACCATCTTCACAGGTATATCTAATAATGATAACAAGCTGAAATGAGCTCATCATGTAATTTGTATCACTATGAGTAAATAAATGAATAAATAAATAAATAAATAGTGCAGCAAAAAGCTTGTACTTAAAATAAAATTTATGTATTTAGCCTGATCTGATTAGAGGTATCAGACCAGGATTTCGCACACACAGGACCTTCTTCACATTATAGTTACCTCTAAGAAATAACAATTTTAATATGACAAATAATAATAAAATGATTTGAATGTATATAGTGGCAATGTAAGTGAATAAAACAGACTATGAACTAATGAAGTTAAAACTTGCAGCACCTCTACTGCTGTTGCTGTTACCACTAACAGGGATCTTAATGGTAATGGTAGTTGTCGTTGTCGTAGTAGTAGTAGTAGTAGTAGTAGCAGTAGCAGTAGCAGCAGCAGTAGTAACAACAACAACAATATAAATAATAATAATAATAATAATAATAATAATAGTGGTAGATATAAAAAGAATTTATTGGTGCACAAAACAGATGTTTTCTGATACAGCGAGTTTTGTATTTGAACCAGCTTATCAGATTGGGAAATGAGGAAATTGTGGTTGTAAAGAAGGGCATACAAGCGTAATGAGTGTGTACAGGGACAATGGTAATCATTGTTGTTGCTTTGGTAGGTATGACATTAATTGTCCACTGAAGCTGGAGATGTTATTCAGTTCTCTAATATAAAGCAGGAGGTTATTAAAGAGTTGGGTTACTGCTGCTGAGAATAACTTCAAGAAAGTGGCTGAACAACGGAGTCAAATGGAAAGGAACAGGCAATGAAATAGGTATTTCACTGCACTGCCAAAAACTTTTAAAAATTGAAAACCGGGGTTAAAATTTCAGTATGGTCACATTACTTAATTTGTTGGCTAGAACTCATTAGTATAATGAGGACATACATGATTCTGTTTCAAAAGCACAAACACTGGGTTTCTTGTTATCTGCAATTAAAGTCAACTGATTAGAACTCTTATGCACTGCCTTACAAATATACTATTTGAAAAGAATTGAGAAGCTATCGGCTTGAAATACCAGTCACTGCAACAGAACACAGTTCAATCAATAGCGTAGCATCACACAACCTGAAATTCACAAAAATTTAAAGGATCAAAGGGATCATGGGGTCTGAGTGTGGATCTTATAGCACACAGTGAAAGTACTACGAAAAGCAAGTAGTATCAGATGATTAAAACAAAAAAGGGAAGATCATTGAAACACAGAAAAAAACATTACATACTTAATCACGAAATTAATAATGCAAAACATCATAAATCACAGTACTCTCATTGTGCATCATCTGCATTTTTCTTCTCTGTGTTATCTGAAATAAAATTCATGATGATGACAAAACTATGCCAAAACATATTTAAGAAAGAACGATGTTTTGCAATAATTAGATATACAACTCCAACAATCTTTTGAGATTAGTCATATAGGAGTGTAAAACACAAATTTATAAAAACAAACTAAACACTGCTACTTGTCAGAATACATTTTTATACTACCACCAAGTTCTAAGTATAATTTAACGCAATAATTACCATTCCAAGCTGTAAGCATCTTGCTGTCCAAATGGGGTCTAGGCCTTTTTTGGCGAGCTTCATACAAAATATTACAAGCTTCTTTGAGAAAGACTCGTGTTTGTTCCAATGTAAGTTTAAAATGTTCAGCTGTCTCTTCCTCACTTCCTTCAACTATTAAAACATTCTGCCCCTTCAGTTCATCATGAGGATCCTACATTTGAAATTGGTGAAAACAAGGAACAGTTAATAAAAACTCTTATAATGTTCACAAAAAAAAATTGATATGATGAGAACATACAACTAAAAGTATAGTGGGTACCAATATCTTGGCTAATTTTCGTAACTAAGAAGTTAAATGTGATGGGATTTCGAAAAGTAAGTTGCACATTATTGTGGCAGGTCAAGTAACTTTTATTGAATGCCGCACTACACACCAAAGAGACATAGATACATGACACAATTTTCCAACATAATCATCAAGTCTCTGTAAACAGCGGTTGGAATGTTTTAACAATCATTAAATTCCTGGATGGTAAAAATTCATTCCTTGGTCAACTGAGAACCTCTGTACGAGTACCCTCGTCACAGGACAATCTCCTTCCCTTCTGGTGTTCTTGCAGCTTGCTGAAAAGATATAAATCACATGGTGCGAGATCTGGACTTCCAAATCAGTATTGCCCACATATGTGTGGCCTTGGTCAAATTGACAGATCCATTTCACTATGGCTGGATATGACAATGCACTTGGTCCATACACAGCCAACATATCACAGAGACACTGTGAGCAATTTACACACTTAAGAATCATATTGTCCTGTGTACAACTTTGGAGTACACTTCCAGTTTCTGTGTCATTTCAGTCGCACACTGTGATGCACCTGTTACCCACACCAAAACAGATCTGTGTCTGTACTCTCTTCTAACATTGCACCATTCTTGCTGTGTAAAGGTCTTAGCATTGTATGATATGTAACTTACTTTCTAACATTCTTTTGTATACTCCTTAAAAAGAAAGAAGGAAATGAAAATGGAAAAAAAAGAAATGCACCACAAAAGAATTATCTGAATGGGGCAGAAATCAGTAGATCTTATGCAAGCATACAGACAAACAAGTGATTGCAACTTCAGAAAAATTGAACGATTTATTCAGGAGAAAGAGCTTCACAAATTGAGAAAGTCAATAATGAGTTTGTCCACCTTTACAGAAGAGGAAATCTTTTAAAATTTATCTGATTATATCCTTTGAGAAATGCAGTATGGGCCACCTTCTTTCATAAAGCTGCCACATTTGATAACGTAAGTCATGTACTCTGTCCACCTGGCTATGAGTCATGGTGTGGCTATTAGAGGGCTTTTATTCAAGGTAAGACCAACAAACATAAGCAGTCTCTGCCATTTACTATAATGGAAGTTGTAAAACCTATATATGGGAGTCTTAAGTAACAGAAAATTATTAGATAATTGGTATTCAAAATCCTAATGAGAGTTTTAACAATTATACATGGGGACAGGTACCAAAAACAGTTCTGGTAGAACTAAATACTTCCGAAATAGTTGTGCTGGATGCTCTGCTAGGTTTTAATAATGGAACAGTGCCAATGTTTAAGGTTATATAATTGATGAGAGTGTCTGGTGGACTAAATACAGTAGTGCTCAAAAATATTTTGACAAATATATTAATTGGATTAATTAAAAACAAATATGAATCATGACATTCAGTAATTTATTTCACTGATGGATATTCAATGTTCTACAGAATAGTGACCATCTAGCCCTTGTTTGCTCCAATGGTGGAGCAAAAGTATTTTGACATTGTTGGGAAAAAAAAATTCTTAACACATAATTATAGTCAACCATAGTAAGAAAATCAATATTTAGTGGGATATCCCTTGGCTTTAATGACAGCCTCACACCATGCTGGCACTGAGTCGACCAACTTTTGGAATTTGGAACTGATCAATCGAAATTTTATCCCACCCAGTTTTAAGAGCTTCAAAAAAAGGGTCTTTGTTCAAATATTTTTTTATTCTTATTCTGTGACCCAACTCCTCCCACAGATGTTCTATAGGATTCAAATCCGGACTTTGACTTGACCACTCCAAAACCTTGAAATTTTGCATTTAAAAAAAAAAAAAAAAAAAAAAAAATCGCTAATGTACTTGGACTTGTGCTTGGTAACGTTATCTTGTTGAAAATAGCATTCAGCTGGCCTGTGGTGTTTAGCATATGGCAGTGTTTGAGTCTTCAATACTTTTTCATAAATGATCTGATCCATATTACCTTCAATTTGAACTAACTGTCCAACTACAGAGTGTGAAAAACATCCCCAAACCATCACACTGCCATCTCCATATTTGACCTTGGGAATTTGGAACCAAAAGTCAATCTTTTATTTACAGGGTGTTGAAAATACTTGATACAATCAGATTACATTAAATTAAATTTGTTATCATGACTCCACAGAATTTTAGACCAGTCTGAACTTGACTATGATCTGTGCCATTTTGTAAATCCAAGTAGGGCCTTCCTGGCTTTTTGATTGGTCCATGTACTCCAAAGAGTTTCAAGTGACATTTGACAGAGGAAACATGAATGTAATCATTATATTTTCCTTTCAATTCTCTTTGTATCATTACAGCCGACTCATGAACATCACTTGTTGAAAAGTTTTTTATGATATGATTGACTTTAGGAGACGCGTTTTTTGGACGTCCATAGTGAGGCTTATTTTCAACAGTCTTTCATTTATTATACAATTTTTTCCATGTACAAAGGAGCTGATGAGACACTCAAAATATGACTAACTTCAGTTTGTTTCAGTCCTTGCTTTAGTGTATTAATCACTGCATTTCTAAAGTCACTGGAATATTCCTTATGTTTCAGCATATTGAAATAATCACTGTAAGTAAAATCAGTAGAAATCAGACCTAAGAAGCAAGTGACATCCATGAATTCACGGAGCAAACTGTGTGTCAAAACACTTTTGAGCTGACAAAGTCATATTCATCTGACAACATAAAGTGTACTCAAACAAGTGCCAACCTGAGACCGTCAAGTAATCGCAGTTATACTGCTCTCCACTATACCCAATACACTGTCTGATAGTGCTTTACTTTAAGAGGAATAAGAACAAATGTTATATTGTCAAAAGACTTTTGAGCACTACTGTATGTAAAGAGCTCTAATTGCAATTGACTGCAGAAGACTCTTCAAAGCAGAAAAATCAGTGCTGAAAGTCGCCAAAGAAGCAAGAACAAGAAGAATAATTCTAGAAAAAGAAGGAGGAAGAACACCACCAGAAAGAAGATGAATATGGACCTGGGATGCATTAGTGTTACACAGGTTAGATAGAAAAACAAGTTTTAACTTTAATTTCCTGAAAGTTCACTTTTCTGATGCTCTGGTACACATTGGTTAAAAAGCTACTAAAGACAGAGAGCTGAAATTTTGTATACTGTCCTGTAGTAGACTATTCTTATGGCTAAAATTTGAAAATTAATGATTTTATACAGAAAACAACGTGTATTAATTACTGAAATTTTTGATAATCATTATTAAAAGAATTTTTGAACCATAATTTATGTCAGCAACATCTTTTTAAAAGTCAGCTTTAAAGATGCTAGCTTAAAGATCTCCCAGAAACAAAATAAAGCTTCTACTTTCTTTTTATTTCAAGATGTGGGTACCTACAAGGCTCTATCCAAAATTTTCAGGAGTGGTGCTGCCATCTGTTGAAAACCTTACCTTTGGACTAATGGTCACCATCACCCTCGAAGTAGTTCCCATCCGCACGTACATACCAGGCAAAACTGTCGCAAAACGTCACAGTAGCACATGGAATTCACAGTTTGGTTGGGTGGGACGAATTCTTTGTGCACAATTCCCTTGGTATCAAAGAAAATGATGACCATGCTCTTCACTTTGCTCTTCACCTTTCTCACTTTTTTGGATCTTGGAGAGCCCGGGCTCTTCCAATGGGACGATTGTTGCTTTGTCTCTGGGTCATAACCGTAAATCCAGCTCTCCTTGCCGGTGATAACCCATGAAAAGAAGGTTGGATCATCAGATGCGGTCTGACGAAGGTCCGTGCACACTTCAACATGCTGTTTTGTTCGTGGATCCATCAAAAAATCGCCACACACAAAACACAGAGTATTTTGGAAATCACAGCGAACATGCTGGGATATGCACCTCTTGCCACCTAGTGGCGAAAAGATCTACTACACCAACTTTCCAGATGGCAGCACCAGTCCCAAAAATTTTGGATACCGCCTTGTATACTGTACATAAATAATTAACATGCTTTATTTTATGCCCAACACAAAATACAGTGCACGAAAAAGTGTGAGACCAAAAGCTGTGGTTCATACATGAAAATGTCCCCAAAAGGTCTGTTGAAAGATGGTAAGCATTACATGGACTTCCAATTCCTATTCTTTGAGCTATGCTATTTAGAAACCTGAGACATTTTTTCAAGATTTGCCCTTGTGTTAACAAAACAGTCCCTTTAAATAAGAAAAAAATAACCAAAACAATTGATGTAAGAGTTCAAATTACCGAGACTTAGATAGCTGCTGACTTCAAATTATAAAATGTTTGCGGATACTCTGTCATGGCAATAGATTTGATTTATCAAAAATACAAAAAATGCAGAATTAATTCAATTTATCAAGCTTTTGCCAAGGAACCAAACAACTAGTTTCATTTATTGACAAGTCTGATTTATCATGGTTTGAATTAGCAAGAGTTGACTGTATATGGGTAATTATATAAGAACATATCACAATCTGTATTATCAAGAAAGAATACATGTGTGGGTGTGGGTGTGTGTGTGGGGGGGGGGGGGGTCAAAACATATACAAATTTTCCAAAATATTACCTGATATGGATTTACATTTCCTCCTGGTTTCACACAATAATGGTAGCAAAAAACATCGGCTAAAGTGGCCGAAGTTGACATTTCTGGTAGCGATTTTGCCAAAAGTCGTTTAATCTCATCAAAAGTCCATACACAGAATGCTCCTTCTTTTTTCTTCTTAGAATCATGAGTTGGATAAGAATCCGCATCCTCAGCACTGTAGAATCCTCCAGACTGAAGAAAGATTTTGAAAAAATTTTAGTACACTATTAAACATGAGTCAGATTTTCGAAAATATTCACACTGATTTTCAAGTCATTGTAATTTCCACAAGACATCACAACAGTAATACATCTACATCAACATTAATGTTCTACAAGCCACCTGCAGCTGTATAGTAGAAGATACTTCGGATATCATTTTCATTTTCCCACTTTCTGTTCTGTACACAAATGGTGAGTGGAAAGAACAACTTTTGGAAAAAAATAACACTCTGTCTATAGATAAAAATGATAGCCGTATTATATACTCGTTTTTCTTCATAATGTCTACACAATAGGCAGTATATGGCAAAAAAAAGCATCCATGACGTGTTGTCATGTGTCAGTATGACCATGCATATCACAGGTGCTTTGTTTGTTATATTCCATTAAAGAGTCAAAACCAGTAATTACTGTACTCCTGCTCTGTGATCCTATCCAAAACAAAAAGAAATGCGAAAGAACCACTCTAAGTAAGTCTCGACATGAGCTTTAATGTGACTGATTCCTCATACTCATTTTACAAAATATATGAACAGTACAATATAGAAGCTTCTGAACTATGGCTTTACAGAAGAGTGCCAAATATAGGTAGATAGATAAAATAACAAATGAAGAGGTGCTGAATCAAAATGGAGTGAGAAGGTCTTATGATACCACTTAACTAAAGGAATTTATTTAATAAAATTGCAGCCAAGTAGCCATATACAGTTACTTTGTTTAACATTTTACATTTACATTTACATTTTAAATTTTGCATATTCATTTATCGATTTCACTCTTTTACTGCAAAGTTCTATGTGATATCGTTCACAGGCTTCGTTACACAGTTCACATACACATGTTGTGGTTGTGTCGTGATAAGTTTTGTTTTTGCAAATTAGATGATCAAAGCCATGAATAGAAAGTCTAGTTACAACATGTCGCAGCTCAAAGTTTGGTGCTGTCCATGAGTGGTTCTTCATTGCTTCGGTGCCATATTACTCTGGCAATATTTTTTCTCATTTGTCCTCCATGATCTTCAGCTGCTTTCTGGAAGCCCTGGTGTGCGGCATTCTCTCTCACTAGCAGGTACACTAGTCTAGATCTTGTTGTCTTTGAGAGACCTCGTGCTCTTTTTCTGATACGTCGATTTTACCTTTTCTAATGTTTCTAGATTTTTTTCTGTCAGGTGGTCCCATATAACCTCCATCCCATAGGCCAGGATTGGCAAGATTTTTGCGTTGAATTATTTCATGGCTGTTTCTAGACTGAGTAGGTGGATGTTTTTGATTTCTTGTATTGCTATTATTGCTTGGGCTGCACGTTCTGTTGTATGTTTTGTGAAGCATTTGGCTGTTGGTTGCAATGTCACCCCTAGGTATTTAAAGTCTGATGAGATTTTTATTTTTTGCCCTCTGATGCTGATTTCCGCATTCTTGGGTGTTTTGCCTCCTTTTCTGAAAATTACAATTTCTGTCTTTGTTATGTTTATGTGTAGTTTGTGTTCACTGCACCATTTGTCTATTTTCCCAATGATTTTCTGCAGCTTCTGTATATCTGTTGAAGCTACGGCTATGTCGTCAGTGTCTGCATATACATATAAATCTTCTTCATTTTCTCCAATTCGGAGTACTTCTTCAGTGGCAAGAATGTACAGCAAAGGGCTCATTGGGTCACCCTGTAAGACTCTGTTCGATTGCAGAATGAGGTTCGAAAAAGAGAGGTGGTCTGATATTGTGATTAAGTTGTATTCGAGGATTGACCTGATTATTCTTGCCCATACGCTATATTCTCCCATTGTGTTTTCCAGTTTTCGGACTATGAGATCTCTTTCCAGTAGGTCAAAGGCTTTGGTAAAGTCTATGAACACTGTGTAGAACATTTGTTTCTTTTGTAGCGCTTCGCCGATGTTGTTTAGAAGAAGCCTGACTGTCGTAAGTGTTGATCTTCCAGATCTGAAATCCATTTGTCATTCTGGAAGATGACTGTCCACAGAGGCTTTGATTTTTTGTGTAATTATCTCTGAAAACATCTTGAACTGAGTATTTTCCAGGGCTATGCCTCTGTACTTGTTTGTGTCTGTTGGGTCTCCTCTACCTTTGTAGAGAACTTTTATTGTCGAGTGTCTCCATTATGTCTGAATTCTTCCAAGTTCCAGGCACTTGTTAAATAGTTTGATCCATAGGTGTTGGAGGGCCTCTTTTGCATCTTTTATATGTTCATTATATATATTATCGGGTCCTGCGGCTTTCTTGTTCTTCAGTGCTTTGATTACTTCTTTTACATCTTCTTCATTTAGAGGTTCCCATATATTGTCTATTTTCCTTAGTTTGATGTTGTTTCTCTTTCTTGGGGGATGTTTTGATCCCTCATTTGTTAAGTATCTTACTGAAGTGGTCTTCCCATTCCTTCATGTCTATATTTGGTGTATGAGGCTGCTATGTATGGGTCTTTCTCTGCTTCATCCACTTCTCTTTTTGCCTCTCTTTCTATGTATGCTTTTTTCTTCTCTTCTATTAGTTTTTTGTAGATTCTCCTCTCTTCTGCATACAGTTTGTATGTTTCCTCGTCGTGCTGGTTTCTTAATCTGTGGAGCGTTCTTAGAACAGTGTTCCTTTTGCTGTAGCATTCATCATCGAACCATCTTTTTGCTCTCCTTCTTTTTGGGTTTGTTTGTATCACTGAATTTTTTTAGGAGGTCTTCTATTTGGCCTGTTGCTTTTTCAACATCTCCCTCCTCTATTAAAGTTTCTATTTGTGTTATTTGTTCTTGCTGGTTAGTTAATTTTTCTACATCAATTTTTCTTTGTGTGATGTGGTGGGTTTTTCTTGCTGGCAGTGACGACGATATTTATTTTTATCTTCATTGGAATGTGCTTTCATATAGGAGTTATGTAGTCATGCCATACTGGTTGAATACTTCCTTCTATTTCTCCTCTTGTTAATGTGATATCAATGGTGCTTTTCCCATTGTGGCATATGTATGTAGGTATCTGTCTAGCATTCAGTAGGGTGAAACCATCTTCTTCTAGGGTTTCAATGACTAGTTTTGTTTTATAGTTCTCCGTGTCTATTCTGCAGTTAAGATCACCTGCAAAAATGGTGGGTTTGCTGTCACGTTGTTTGATGAGTGTGACTATTTCATCAATTATTTCTACAGCATTTATGTGCGGTTTAAAATAGGCTCAATTATATTTATGTTTTCTGCTTCTACCAGCATATTATTTTCTTGTTTTATGATTTTTTTGTTGGGCGTTATACAGGGTTTCAGTAGGATAGATATTCCTCCCATGGGTCGTCTTCTTTCTCCCTTCTTTGCCATTAGGTGATAATTGTAGAAATCTTTATGTTGCCAGTTGATATCAGGAAGGTTTCTGTTAGAACTGCAAGACCGAGTTTTGTAGGATGTTCTTCTGAAATAGACAACATACGCACATACACTCATGTAAAAGCAACTTACACACATGGCCACTGTGGTCGCATGTGTGTGTGTGTGTGTGTGTGTGTGTGTGTGTGTGTGTGTGTGTGTGTGTGTGTACTTGGGAAGAAAGCTTTCTGGCCAAAAGATTGTGTGTTTAGTAGTCTTCTTGTTGTGCTTGTCTGTGATTCAACATCACTGCTATATGGTGCAAAGCAATCTACCCTTTTCACAATATTATAAAAATATATCAATAATATGACAGTTGTGCAGTTACATCATAAATATGGCAAACCAAAATTATTTTGAAGTTCATAAATAACACTGATGACCCCATAAGGTATGTAAACAGTGTCCATACAGCCAAGCTAGAGTTAATAATGGAAATTTATACTGTAGTGCAAAAAAATCTTAACACACTGCTGGTGGAGATCAGGCATGAAACTGAAACTCTTCAAACATTCAAAAACATATTAAATAAAACCTCATTATCTACTCATTTTACAACTTATCACAATATTTGGAGCCTGTAATGTAAATTCTATGTAACTCTAATATTTCTATTAGATAAATCTTGACTTTGTCAGTATACAGCAGCTGATTATAGTAAGCATACAAATGCTTTGTTTGAAGTAATGGATAAAAACAGTAGCTGAATAGTATAGGAGAAGGATCAAGGTCTTTTTTCATTCAAAGTAGCTGTGTTTCTCCTAACATTATAATTTGTTGTTGGTACACTTTACACAAGTAGCCAGTAGCGGCGGCTTCTGCTTGTTAATTACCTTGACTTGTTCCACATACATCCATTCATGATCGAATTTATGAAATACAATCTGTGAATGAACAAATGAATGGGTGAACAAATTCTGTCACCTTGACGAAAAAGTCATACAACCATCACTCACATGCAAGTGGTGGGTGGGAATTACTAACTCACATCCCTACATTAAAAAAAAAAAAAATGCAAATAAAATAAAAATTAAAAACACTTATGAATGTTCAGTATGAAGCCACATTTACACATAAATTTGCAATGTGAATGAAAAATGACACATTCCACATCATTATGCTTTAGCCTGCAAAATGATGCAAGGAACTTGAGATTAATCAACGAACAAGAATTTTGGTGAACCTTAATACTGTTTGGAATGTTGTTTTAATGTTAGCATTGCTGTTCTACTTTCAAATAGTTTAATGATGATTCTTATAGGTTCAATTGCACATCTGTTGATTCATGTATCAGTTAAAGTTATTATGGTGTTATTTAACTGTGTCTTTACATGTATCTGCACTGAAAATTTCAAATCAAACTTTAACATGTTTATTAAGTTATAAATGAAGTTTGCATCACGAATTATACGCTTTGCAACTTTTCTTTCTTAATTTTCTTTCCCCTGTGAATGAGGCACAATTTCAACTCTCTACTTGAACAGCTGTGGCAAGCTCCTGGGCAGAAACATTGAGTTCCAGCAACACAGATCATTTTGTCCCAATGTCCACAGTTTGCTTGCTTCTACATAGCAAAAACATGTGGTCAAACTGTTAGTGCATCTCAATGGGTTGAACATATAACACCAGTTTTGGGTGAATTAATTCCCCACATAAATACAGATAGGACCCAGTGAACATCAGTACAAAATCCATCTTCCTTTCTTGCTTACCATTCACTATTTTTGTAGAGAATCTTATCGCTATCACACGATCATCCTCTCACTCTCTCTCTCTATCAAACCCATAACAATATGTTTAGGGAATGTTGATGGATATTGTTAGATTCAGTTACCATTCAGCAAAGACACTGTGCTTTTGGCCTGTTGTTTGGAATTCAATAGTACTGACTTCCTGCATTAAGTGTAACAATGAATTTTCCCCCCTCACAGCCAAGAGATTACCAGAAACCCCACCCAATACTTAATGGAAATTGTCTGACAGCTTCTCAAAGATTATCTCTTCTTTTAAGTACCACAAAAATATTTTGGTCTATTTTTGCCTTGTTAGATCACCTAAATTTCATTTTATTCTGCATTTTATTTTTCTGACTGGATGACTTTGCCACATCTTTCATTGAATTGTACATTAGTTGTTGTGACAGTGCCACGATATTTAAAAGTGCCACTACGTCAGTACGCGAACACGGCGATAGAGGTGCTCCGCAACTCGTCTGAGCGCGGGAGCGCCACCTAGCTATGAACGGCGCCGGCCGCACGTGACAAGACGGCAGTCAAACGACAGATACGGAGTTAGTAGCATGTAACCCGCTATTGTTTCTACTTTTGTATATCCACGCAATTTCTTAGTGATTAAAGGTTATAACACTTTTTGGCGACGAGGTCGGATATTTTTTTTCCTGCGTTGTGGAATTGTGTGTTCATGTCGGGGCAGACATGGAACAGCTTATGCAAGCGCTCATTGAACAACAAACACAGCTGACGGCTGCTATTCAGGCGTTGTCGACGTCGCTTACTCATCGTCTGTCTTCCTCTTCTCCACCTCCATTCCCTCCTTACGACGAGGCCGCTGAAGACTGGGAGGATTATGAGAAGCGTTTGCGGCAACACTTCTTGGCTTTCGGCATTGTCGACACTCCTATGTGTAAGTCGTTATTTCTATCTTGGATTTCCCCACGGATCTATCAGCTGCTATCTCAGTTAGCCCCTCTGCGGGAACCTGCCTCTTTGTCCTTCCAAGAAATGTGTGACTTATTGTCTACCTATTACCGAAAAACCACCCACGTCGTTGCCGCCCGCGTGTCGTTCTACTGGTGTCATAAACAGCCCCATCAATCTTACCGGGCTTGGGCAGCGGAACTACACGGTCTGAGTCGGAAATGTCAGTTTGTCACGGACACTCATCATGAGTCTTATGCTGATTCGATGGTTAGGGATGCTATTCTACGGCTTGCTCCTGATAAAGAGGTTCGGCAATGTGCCTTACAGCTGCCAAACCCGTCGTTGTCGGAAGTTCTAAGCATCGCTCAATCTTTTGAAGTGTCTCACGCTGCTGGTGCACAAATAGACGCATGGTGTGATGTAGGCACTATACAGTCAACTTTCGACACGGACAATTTGCCTGTTTCCCAGGGGAACAACGATGTGGCGGTGGTCCACTTGCGTCAACAACGTCGCGTTGGGCTGCCACGCTCGCAGCGAAAACAGCAACCACAGAAGCAGGTTCGTTCCGCACTTCCTTCTTGTCCACATTGTTTCATACAGCATGACAGGGCCGCCTGTCCAAAACGTTGGGCCACGTGTAATTCATGTAGGAAAAAAGGCCACATTGCTTCTGTGTGTCGGTCCCCTAAAGTTCCTGTCGACGAGGACGAGGCATCGGACATGGATGTTAACTGTGTGCTTTCTCAAACAAATAAGTTGTTTGTTACTGTTCGTGTTCTGGATAAAGACATTCGCATGCAAGTGGACACTGGCTCTGCAGAAACTCTCATTAATTCTCGCACGTATTTGGAGTTGGGCTCCCCTCCCTTGTCTCCAGTTACGCGAAATCTGCGAACTTATAATAAGCAGAAAATTCCTATCGTTGGCCACTGCCTACAAGTCTGTTGTTAGGCCCCTCACGTTTTATGTGGTGGATCATGCGGGCACTGAAAACCTGTTCGGTTATGATGCTTTCCAGTTGTTCGGGTTCTCCATTGATGATGATGTGCACCTCATATCTGAGGATATTCCGTATCAACAGCTGGATGGATTGTGTTCTGAATTCTCGTCCGTGTTCTCTGCTGGTCTGGGTCGTGCCAAGGATTTTGAAACCCACATTACTCTTAAGCCTACGGCTCGCCCTAAGTTTTTCCGGGCACGCCCTATTCCGATGGCGTTGCGTGCACCTGTCAAGGCTGAGATAGACAGGTTAACAGCTTCAGGGATTATCCTTCCTGTTACCTCCAGCGAATGGGCATCACCAATCGTGGTGGTTTCTAAACCAAACGGGAGTCTGTGATTGTGTGGTGATTTTAAAGCCACTGTCAACGCTCAGAGCCTCATTGACACTTATCCTCTTCCCCGTCCTGGGGAGTTATTTACCAAGCTCACTGGGGGCCAGTTCTTTTCCAAACTTGACTTATCGGAGGCATACCATCAGTTGCCGTTGGATGCGTCTTCCAAGGAATTTCTCATCATCAACACTCCTTGTGGGTTGTATCAGTACCAGCGGTTACCTTTTGGCGTCGCTAGCGCACCAGCCATTTTTCAGCGGTTTTTGGAACAGCTCACGGCTTCCGTTCCCGGCTGCATCAACTACCTGGATAACATTGTTGTCATGGGGGCCTCCACTGAGGAGCACCTTCGCAATTTGCGTTCACTGTTTCGGGTTCTGCATTCGGCTGGGTTGAAGTGCAATCTGGACAAGTCACAGTTCTTCCAACCCTCCATTGTGTATCTTGGATTCCACTTGTCCCGTGAGGGT
Organism: Schistocerca nitens; assembly: GCF_023898315.1. Classification (NCBI taxonomy): domain Eukaryota; kingdom Metazoa; phylum Arthropoda; class Insecta; order Orthoptera; family Acrididae; genus Schistocerca; species Schistocerca nitens. The sequence continues at coordinate 183,048,611 of NC_064615.1, read as the reverse complement.
ATACGTCCTATGCGTCAGCACGTTGCGGCCATTACCGCTCTACCCCGGCCGTCTACAGTCAAAGAACTTCAGGCGTTTCTATGCAAGATTGCTTATTATCACAAATTCATTCCATCCACAGCGGCGGTAGCTCATCCTCTGCATCAGCTGTTACGCAAAACCATTCCTTTCTGTTGGTCCGACGAGTGTGAGCAGGCTTTTGTCCGCCTGAAGGCTCATTTGCAGTCGGCGCCTTGTCTTGCCACATTCCGTCCGGGTCAGCACTTGGTTCTGGCGACTGATGCGTCACAGTATGGCCTAGGGGCTGTTCTCGCCCATCGGTATGAGGATGGGTCGGAACGACCCATCGCCTATGCTTCCAAGACCCTCAACGATGCCCAACGGCGTTACTCTCAAATCGAAAAGGAAGCACTTGCTATCACTTATGCTCTAAAAAAGTTCAGCGTTTTTTTGTATGGTTCTAAGTTTCACCTCATCACCGACCACAAGCCTCTGGTCTCTCTGTTCAGCCCATCGGCGTCGCTTCCGGATAAGGCAGCTCACCGCCTGCAACGTTGGGCCTTATACTTGTCTCATTTTCACTATGAGATTCACTATCGCCCTACGGCCCAGCACGCCAACGCTGACACGTTGTCGCGTTTGTCGATGGGCCCCGACCTGGTTTTCAATCGAGATGAACTACTCTGTTTCCACATTGATGAGGAAGAACGTCGTGCGGTCGAGGGTTTTCCACTTACAGGTTTGCAGGTCGCGTCGGCTACTGCGCGGGACCCGGTCCTGCTTCAGGTAATCGGTTTTGTTCAACAGGGTTGGCCAGACAGGACCACGGGCCGGGCATCGGATCCCCTTCGCAACTACCATGCCTTGCGCCTTCGTCTGTCTGTTCGTGAGGGTGTTGTTCTTCTGGCCACGGATGGCGCATCTCCACAGGTCATGGTGCCAGCCTCTCTTCGCAAAGATGTTCTCAAACTGTTGCATGAAGGCCATTGGGGGATTTCTCGGACAAAGTCCCTGGCCCGCAGGCACGTTTATTGGCCCGGTATTGATTCGGACATCGCCCACATGGTCGCTGCGTGTGGTCAGTGTGCTCAACAACTGGCTGCACCCCGTACAATGCCCTCTCTGTGGCTTGATCCGGCGCAGCCATGGGAATGGGTGCACGCTGACTTTGCTAGCCCCTTCCTCGGCACTTATTGGCTACTGTTGATTGACGCCTTCTCGAAGTTTCCGTTTGTTGTTCGATGTCCGTCGCCCACCACTGCGGCGACAACGCTGGCTTTGTCCAAAATCTTTGCGCTAGAAGGTCTTCCATCCACGATCGTCACGGACAATGGCCCTCAGTTCTCTTCGCAGGCCTTCCATGATTTTCATCATGTTACAGCACCGGCCTTCCATCCGCAATCGAATGGGGAGGTCGAGCGCCTTGTCTGCACTTTCAAAAGCCAGATGAAAAAATTCCTTAGTGATTTTTCTACAGATGACGCTCTGTTGCAATTTCTGAGTTCTTATCGCTTCACGCCTCTGGGTGCTCGCAGCCCTGCTGAACTCTTACATGGCCGCCAACCGCGCACTCTACTGCACCTGCTTCACCCTGTCAGGCCTTGTACTGTGTCCCCTAGTGCGGGAAAATACTCGGTGGGCACCGACGTGTGGGCCCGAGGGTATGGATCTCGCCCTAAATGGATTCCAGGGGTGGTCAAGGCTCTTCGCGGCTGCCGGCTTTGTGAAATACGTATGGACGACAGCATGGTTGTTCGCCATTACGACCAGATGCGCCCACGAGTGGTGGCCACGCCGGTGCCACCGCCCCTTCTTTCGCCTCCACCAGCCCTAGAAGCCAGTCCTGTCGCTGCTGCCGATCTTCCGTGCGTGTTGCTGCAGCCGACGTCGCTACCGCTTCCGAGTACGCCGGAACCGGCTCCAGTCGCGACGCCGCCTTCTCCGGGACCCATCTCGCTGGAGCACACCCCCAGGTCCACGACACCTATGGATGCTGCTCCGAAGTCCTCACCCATCATCTCGTCCAGGAGGCACGTTCCACGCAGAAGCTTCTGTCCTGGACATTTTCGACCATACTCTCGTGTTTCTCCGCGGGATCTTCTCGGGGCCTCCCAAGAGGCCATGGATGTCTCCGCACTGTCCGTGTCTCCAAGGGAGTGAGTTTTTTTTTTCAAGGGGGGAAAAGTGTTGTGACAGTGCCACGAGATTTAAAAGTGCCGCTACGTCAGTATGCGAACACGGCGATAGAGGCACTCCGCAACTCGGCTGAGCGCGGGAGCGCCACCTAGCTATGAACGGCGCCGGCCGCATGTGACGAGACGGCAGTCGAATGACAGATACGTAGTTAGCAGCATGTAACCCGCTATTGTTTCTACTTTTGTATATCCACGCAATTTCTTAGTGATTAAAGGTTATAACATTAGTACGTCTAATAACTCACCTTAATTGCAGGAGAAATCTGAGTTACAATTCAAGAAGACCATTTCATTTCATTAAGCAACCTGCAGTTAAATTTAATGCAACCAGGTGCTTCTAAGATCTCTCTCTCTCTCTCTCTCTCTCTCTCTCTCTCTCTCTGTGTGTGTGTGTGTGTGTGTGTGTGTGTGTGTGTGTGTGTGTGTGTGTGTGTGAGCGTGTTTGTTGGTTGCCACAATGCTCATCTCAAGAATGAGATTCTCTTCCAAAAAACTGTGTTACTTACATGAACATGCAGCAAAGATACACTGAGGTGAAAAAAGTCATGGGTTACCTCCTAATATTACACTGGGGCACCTTTGCCTGGTGCAGTGTAGCAACTCGACGTGGCTTGGACTCAACGAGTCAGAAGTCCCCTGCAGAAACATAACCACCCATAACAGCGAAAGTGTTGCCGCTGCAGGATGTTGTGCACGACCTGATCTCTCAATTATGTTCCATAAATATTTGATGGGATTCATGTTGGGTGATGTGGGCGGTCAAATCATTCACTCGAACTGTCCAAAATGTTCTTCAAACCAATCATGAACAACTGTGGTCCAGTGACACAAAATTATTGTTTCAGAGCAAGAAGTCCATGAATGACTGCAAATGGTCTCCAAGTAGTTGAACATAAGGATTTCCGGTCAATGTTCGGTCCAGTTGAACCAGAGGATCCAGTTCATTCCACATAAACACAGCCCACACCATTATGGAGCCACCACCAGCTTGCACAGTGCCTTGTAGACAACAGGGGTCCTTGGATTTGTGCACTCTGCACCACACACAAACCTTACCATCAGTTCTTACCAACTGAAATTGAGACTCATCTGATCAGGCCACATTTTTGCAACCAATATGGTAATGAGCCCAGGAAGGTGCTACAGGTGATGTCATGCTGTTAAAATAGGCACTCGCGTCGGTTGTCTGCTGCCATTGCCGATTAATGCCAAATTTTGCTGCACTGTCCTAACAGGTAAGTTCATTGTACATACCACATTGATTTCTGTGGTTATTTCAAGCAGTGCTGCTTGTCTGTTAGCACTGACAACTCTATCCAAATGCCGCTGCTTTCGGTTGTTACCTGCAGGCCGTTAGCCACTGCTTGGCCATGGTGAGACGTAATATGGAAATTTGGTATTGTCAGCACACTCTTTGACACTGTGTAGTTTGGAATATTGAATTTCCTAATGATTTCTGAAATTGAATGTCCCATGCAACTGCCATTCCCCATTCAAAGTCTGTTTATTCCCATCGTGTCTCCACAACCAAGTTGGAAAAATTTTCACATGAATCACCTGAGTACAAATGACAGCTCCACCAATGCCTGCCCTTTCATACCTTGTGTACACGATACTACTGCCATCTGTGTATGTACATATCATCATCCCAGGACTATTGTCACCTTAGTTCATGTGCTCATGCATAATACATAACATTCCAATGTGCCAACCATTCACAGGGTTCACAATACTATTTGAATGATAGTATGGACAACTCTTAGGTAACAACCACAGGTTTGCACACCAATAGCCAATCAATTCAGATGAAGTTCCCATTACTTGGCATATGAAACAAACTGTGGAGCACGTCTAGCTGAAAGAGCGGAAGACGATGACAGAAATAATGGTGGGCTAGATAAAAATTTAGTGCCCAGATTAGAGGTTGAGGGAGTGGGGGTTAAATAGATACAGTAATGACACAAGGCATTAGAGTAAGTTGAAGCCAGGTGAATAGTAGGGACCAATGACAAAGTTAAAGGCGAATTCTGAGATAATGGTGTTATAAGGAAGAATACAAAAAACAATATCGTCAGGCTGTCAACATTACTATATTCTAGTAGCAAAAGATTTTCTATTTAATTCTAACTTTGACTTGGTTACACTACATTTTGTATTTCCCATGGACAATTTTTATTTACTTTCTATGTACTTAGCTATATACATTTATGACCATGGGTTACAATTCCTAATCAGTAGTGTTCTTCAGATAATATTCTATGAAATAATGGAATATATGACTTACCTGATCACCTAAATCTCTGTCCACATAAGTAAGAATGTCTCTAACAATGTCAGCATAAAATTCTTCTTTAGAAGCTGTATAGGCTGCTGAATAGGCAATAGCTAGTTGTGCCTGGTCATAAAGCATCTTTTCAAAATGTGGAACATGCCACCTTTCATCTGTTGAATATCTTGCAAAACCCTAAAATGAAATGTTAAATGTAATATGACCACATATAATATTCAAATTGCCAGCATTAAAATTTTAAATTGTCAAAACAGATCAGTTTAAAAAAATGTTAGTAAGTATTATCTTACATCATTCAATATGGCCTGGAATATCCTGCATATTCAATGAAGAAGAAAATTAAAATGTGAAAAAGAAAAATAGATCTTAACCATATCCCAAACATATTTAAATGTTCTTAAGCTTCTGCAGTAGATAAGCTTAATTTTCACACATGGCCTGTTATTTTCCCACTGAGCCTGTCTGTGTCCTGCTGATGCCACCTGCTGCTGCTGGCTCCTTTGCAGCCAACTTTGCAACTACTTTGGTATCAGGTCAGGCACTTGCAGAGTTGACTTTTCCCCCACAGTGCCTGATGCGGCTAGTGGGTTCGATTGAGCCTGAAGCCACCAACACCACCACTGCTACTGCCACCACATTCCCCAGTGCAACTGACCCTGCCACTAGAGACTCCTTCTGTCACTGCAGTGGTGTCCTGTTGGGCACCTGTGCAGATGCTTTCTGGTCTCAACCCCGGCACTACTGAGTCAGTGGTTTCCATCGCCCCCGTACTGCCTGCTGTCAGCCCCTCTACCACCAGCCCTCTCCACCTTCTCTGCATCCTCCTTTCTTGCATGACTTCCTCCTACCATACCACAGGTGGTCCTGCCACTGCTCCCTTCTCTGTCCTTTTCCTCCACCACGTGTTAGGGCACTCATCAAATTCCTGTAACAGAACTTTGGGGTGCATCTGGTCTCATCACTGTTTCTGCTTCCCTCATGACAACAATGTCCAGATCCCCAATCATGGCAGCTCTTCCTGTCAGTTGCATCAGAGTAACATCAGACACATCAGTACCATTGCATATCGGGTGGCCGCCATTCATGGAGCATCGGCTCACATCAGCTGCCTACATTTGCTTGTTACCTGGGGTACATTATTTGGCATGGCTCTCTCAGCCATAACACATAAAAGGCAAGCACAAATTCAGCTATTTTTTGTCAATATATTTAAATATTTTGTCACAACTGTTACAAGGACAGCCTTTGCTGCAGTGATGATGTTGAATGATGCACTACTGCCTGCAAATGTCAGTGTTTTCATTTATTTTTCACAATATCATTTCATTTCAGCCACAGGCCATTTTCAATCACGTCTATGTATTACTGACTCCAGTATCATAAAAAACTGTGATGACAAATATTTCCATATTGGTCTCTTGCATATACTGACCTTAGGGCATGCTCTGCAAACCACTGTGAAGTACTTGGCATATGGTATGTACCAGTTATTAGGGCTGCTTCCCATTTCATTTACATATGGAGCAGAGGAAGATTGACTGTTTAAACCCTTTGTCCTCGCTATCCGTTTTGGAGCAATGCACGAGTGTTGTTGTATAATCTTAGATTAATCATTTAAAGCTGGTTCTTGAAACTTCATAAGCAGGATTTCTCACGATGGTTTGTGTCTTCCTTCATGTGCCTGCCAGTTCACTTTCTTCAGCATATTTGTGGTACTCTCCCATATGTCAAAAAACCTGCAATCATTTATGTTGCCTTTCTCTGTATATGTTCAATATCTCTTGTTAGTCCTGTTTGGTATGGATCATACACATTTGAGCAAAAATTGTAGGATGGGCCACAAGGTTTTCCATAAATGATCTCCTTTGTAGACTGATTGCATTTCCCTCATAGTCTGCCTTTTTCACCTATGAGTGAGCCTATGCAATTATTCTATTTCATATCCCTAGAAATTGTACGAGTTGACTGATTCCAATTATGTCACTCTTATAATATATATTTTATAAATATATAATGTTGTATAACTAAATCTGTGCAAGCAGCAGTGTTTGTATGGCAGCAAACATAATATAATTACACATTATGTCAGTCAAGAATATAGTTAACAACATATTACACACTGTAAGTTCAAAAAAATGGTTCAAATGGCTCTGAGCACTATGGGACTTAACTGCTGTGGTCATCAGTCCCCTAGAACTTAGAACTACTTAAACCTAACTAACCTAAGGACAACACACACATCCATGCCTGAGGCAGGATTCGAACCTGCGACCATAGTGGTCACGCGGTTCCAGACTGTAGCGCCTAGAACCGCACGGCCACTCCAGCCGGCCACTGTAAGTACAAACTCCCTAAGTGTTTGATCATTAGCATACCTGTGAAACGTGATCATGAATGCCTCCTTTTGCCATCTTTTTCAGAGTGAATAAACACATGTCAAGAGCATTTTTTCCAATTTCTGAAGAAGGATTTCTTGCATGAATGTGAAAAAGAAAATTAAAATTCACTGGCTGTGGAAATTTTGGAGATTCACTGAAGCCACCATTTTTACTATCAAAACTCTTTGCAAGCTGCTGGAAGCACTTTTCTATGCATTCTGGTTTAGATACGGCAGATGATGCAGCATCTAATGCAGAAGCTCTCTTTAAGATCTCCACTACCTTCCGTCCAGAGTCTGAAAACTTCTGCCTATTTTCTTCCCACTGAAATACATGGCAAAAAAACAACTTTTAGTTTAGATGTTACAAATTAACAAAAATACAAGCATTTGTTTTACACTGCTGGTGATATATTTGCATAAAAATAAATATTGATGCTTCATTATAAGAAGATAGAAGTTTGGTCCACATCAATAACAAATTATTTAAGGTTTTAACAATACCCCACTGCACATGAATTACTTCGATGCTTTACATGGGTTTCTTTATTTATGGTATACATATATGTGTATGAAATTTTTTTGGAGTCCAAAATTCTCCTCTGTAGGAATCAACACTAACTGTAAATTAATGAAACTTAGCATATTCTGTTTATACATAAGATCCAGTGGGCGACAGATAGCAGCACCCAGGTTAATGACATGTTCCTTGACTCCCAAAAAGTGTTTCATAGAATTCTGCATTGTTACCCTGTGAACAAACTATAGCTTATACAAAACCCAATTTGTGACTATATTTTGGACTTGCAAACATATTCAATATATAGTTTAACCCTAACAAGGAAAAGTAGTCAAATGTGAAAGTAGTTTTCAGCATACCCTATGAAAGTTGTATATGGTTGTTATTGTTCATGATCTACATATAAACTGTCTGGTGGATTGTGTTGGAAACTTGATGAGGCTGACTGTGAAAATATAAGGGAGTCACTAAGATGCAAAATTATAACAAATGCAAGCAGACTTGCAAAGAATGAATGCTTACAGCAGCATCCAGTAATCAACCCTTGACACAAACAAATGTAGCTTATTGTGGACAAATAGGCAAAAAGACCACTTACTCTTCACTAATGTGATTGGTGACTAATCCCTGGAAACAGCTACAAGTCCTAAATGTCAGGAGTATGTATCTGGAGTGCTTTAAAGAGCAACTGCCACATAAAACTAGTTACCAGAAGGCCAAATGCTAGATTGTGATTCATCTGAAGAATGCAATGAAAATGAAATGCACCCATGAAAGAAGTGGCATACAAAAGCTTCCATTCAACCAGTTCTTGAGAACCAATTTTCAGTTCCGAATCTGCCATATGTCTAGCTGCAATTACCATTTTGCGTTCAAAGTTTGATAATTCCCGTTGCCATAACCATGTCAGAAACCTTTCCACATGAATCATCTGAGTACAAATGACAGCTCCACCAATGCACTGCTCTTTTACAACTTGTGTACACTGTACTACCACCATCTGCATATGTGCATACCACCATCCCATGACTTTTGTCACCTTAGTGTATAACCCAACAGGTTATGGACCCAACTGATTGAATTGAATAATTCTGACCAGTGAATGACAAAAAACTTAATATTGTTTGTGAGCAGTTTATAATTTACAGCAACTATATTGTAGCTGTGTAAATGGCTGCTGCCCATATTCCACAGATTGAGAAACCCATGTGTCGAGGGAATTATGCAACTTGGAAGTTTGCAGTAGAAGCTTATCTACAGTTGGACAACCTTTGGGATGTCACTGATGGAACCTTAAAGCCCATAGTTTTAGATTTCCAGAACAAAGATTGTACTGCAAAATCCCAATTAATACTTACAGACAATCCTGTAAATTACATTCATATAGAAAATTATGGCATAGTGAAGGAAATATGGGACAATCTAAGGAGGGCATCTGAAGACAGAGGTTTGGCTAGGAAAGTGGGTTTGCTAAGAAAGCTTACTAACACAGATTTCGACAAATACAAAAATGTTGATGAATATGTAAACAAAATCATCTCCACTTTGAAATGTCCAAGAAATATTGGCTTTAACACTGCTGAAGAACAGGCTGGTACCTTTTACTAGTGAGACTACTTGATAAGTACAGTACTCCCCCATGTTAATGGGCTTAGACAGTTCAGGGATACCAATTAAGGCAACAGCGTAAAACTCAAGATTCTAGAAGATGTTGAATTGTACAAGAATACCCTACCCAGGCCAAGGAAGTCGCTTTGTATTCAAAATACAAAAAGAAAAAACATGTTCTATGTTCCAAATAATGAGGCATTTTTTTTTCGTACAGCAAAGAAAAAAAAACAAGGGCACAAGGAAAAAAGTCAGGTCTCAAAACATCCAGAAAGGAAGGCAAGCAATAAAGATAAAGCACTAACTGCGTGTTACTGTTATGGTAAAACTGAAATTAAGAGTACAGATTGGTTCCTGGATTCTGGAGCATCTATGCATATTACCCAAGAGCAGTCAGTTTTATATGGATTTTCTCCTAAAATACATGTTGGTGTTTCAACAGTTGACTGTTCTCAGTTACAATTTGAGCTGGTAAGAAAGATAAGTTTTAATTTGAAGGTTAAAGGAGACTCACTAGATATTACACCAAATAATGTACATCATGTGAAGAATGTTGTTACAAATTTGCTTTCAGTAAGTGAAATAGTGAGTAAGGGCAACAAGGTCATTTTTTATTTAAAAAATTGATTAGAGTGGCAGTGTGATAGCCACAGCGAGTAATGAAAATGGATATTAATAAATTAGATGTTCTTCAAGTTGGAAGTAGTTGTCCAGCATATTCTGCAAAAACTTTTTTATTGCTCTGAAAGCTTTGACACATTAATAGGAAAAGTATGGCCTTGATAAAAGGTATGGCACTGGGGGTAAGGGAATGTAATAATGTAACAAACCTCATGAAATTTAAATGCAAGGAAAGCAAGCCAGATTACTATTTAAAACAGGTACAAAAAGATCTACTGGCTTTTACAGCTGATACAAACAGATCTACGGGAAAAGAATCTATAGGAGGCAGTTCCTATTTCCTTGGTTTAATTGATGATTTTTCAAGATATACCCACATTTATTTTCATAGAACCAGGGACAAAGTGAGTGAATTTTGACAGTTTTCATGCCACAGTTGAAAGGCAGACTGGTCAGAAGGATAGACGTTCTCAGATCAGACAATGGTACCAAATATGTCAATAAACAACTAGGCAACAATTGAGTGAATTTGATATCAGGCAGTAAACTAAACTGATAGGGGCAAAAATCACAGCACCAACAAATAATTAATACAGAGTAACGAAATATTGGGAACGCATTTGTCTAGGTAACACATTTACATGACTAACATTGAAAGTTCACAGGTTTGTGGTGGCAGTCGACTTAGCCAAGTCAACCGTCAGCTCTGTGAGGACAAACTTCTTTGATTTGTTTGGCTGTGTGTGTTCTGTTCAGCCACTTTTTGTATGTTTTCATTAATTTTCATTGCAAGCATAGTGAAGATGCCATTAATATTGTGTACATAAATGAAAAGTGTGTGTCTAGTATTTTCTACTATGACATAGTAGTGGAGCACCCGCTGTTGTGACCCAGTTAATGTGCATTTCCATGCTGCATTGACTTTCCTCAGTGATTATCGCCTTTTGTTGCGAACAACGTTTCCCACAACCAGTGCCTTCTCGCCATACTACACATCGAGTGTTGCATGCCAACTGCTATGTTCTATGTTTGAGCTCTACAGAGTGCTGCTCGAAGTACGTCAAACATCAATTTCCACACCACATTCATGTCTCCTCCTTGGGTTCTGCCCTTGAACAAATGGTGACCAAATGGGATCCAAGGATATTGTCCCCGCAACATACTGTGCAGCACTTGAGCATCTACCCCTGACACCTTTTGTCATTTTTTTCAGCGTTCAGGTAGTGCCACCCTGTCCGTTCAGTTCAAACATTCTGGACTCTTTCATGATATGATATGGCTGTTCCTACCATGCCAGTCAGGTCTTCTGCATCATCCACATTTGCACCCGCGTCATCTATGGCTTCCATGTCTGCTGCGGTGTGTGACACTCTGAAGTGGCCCCATTACGACCGAGATGTCAGGCACAGTACCGGTGTCACACCCGGCCCTTACTCTGTTTAGTATACTTACCTCGTCTAGTACACAGTTTTGTATTCCAGTGCTGGCTCAGGCCACACTCCCAGACCACTTTCCTAAACTACCTCCCCTCACCAACAACAGCTCTCTCACCTGGTTCACTCTGTGGAGTCTATTCTGAACCTTAGCAGCATCACCAGTGATGATGCATGCTTTGTATCCCTCACTGGACATTTACAACCCGTCCGCCCCCGGTAGCTGAATGGTCAGCGCGAAAGAATGTCAATCCTAAGGGCCCGGGCTCGATTCCCAGCTGGGTCGAAGATTTTCTTCGCTCAGGGACTGGGTGTTGTGTTGTCCTGATCATCATCATTTCATCCCCATCGACGCGCAAGTCGCCGGAGTGGCATCAAATCGAAAGACTTGCATCAGGCGAACGGTCTACCCGACAGGAGGCCCTAGTCTCACAACATTTTTTTTTATTTTACACCCCGACATGGAACTTATCAGTGATATCATCCTGAACCCACCACCCCCCTCCAGATACCTCAACGCAAGGCAGATCATCACCAAGCATCTCTCTCATTCACCACAGGAGGTGCATCATGTAATTCATGCAGAACAAACAGGGGACAGGACACCCGCACAACTCTGGCATCACCTAAATGCCCTTGTCGAGCCTAACATCTTGCTGGAAACTGCCTTGTGGGCCATTTGGATCTTTATGCTTCCATACAACATCCAGCTACAGCTCTTTGTCTACAGAACCACTGGAACGTAGACTTCAGAATGTGGATCATGTGTATCAAGCTATGTGACACCACCAGCTTGTCTCACTTCTGCAAGACCGGATTCCACTTCCTGCGTTGGCAGTCCTGCTTTGCATATGGCTACCCCTCCTTCTTGCCCACCTGTAGAGGATGCGCAATCTCTCTCACATTATGTGGTGGAGCAGTGCAGCCACCTAGCGGCAGACCATCCGCACTACCTGTATCCCTGTACCCCACTCCTCACCTTCTACTCTCGGTCACTTCCAGTGCAGTGCAGCAGCAGATGTTGGAACTTCACATCCTGTTCTTCATCCCACCTACCCGTTGTGTTGACTGAAAGACTGAAAGTGGACTTCAGGGATGACACTCGTAATTCAGTCAACCCCCCCCCCTCCCCCCGCCATGTGTGCAATGGAAAACATGCTGCAAGGGCCACAGTAGGTACCATACCCCATGCTGCTCCTCCAGGGCAACGCCTTCAACATAAATCATCACCAAACAATCACCTCAGGTCTGGATGCCTTTACATGCTCAACAGTTCAACCAACACTTGCATGATACTGGTGCAAATGCAAGTTTTATATCACCAGCTATTGATCCATTGAGCATCCTGCCCTCACCTGGTAAACTCAACGCAGCTAATAATTCAGACATCAAAGTCCATGGCACAGCCATGCTACAGCTGTAGCTCACTCCTGATCTGCAGTTCCCATGGCACAGCCATGCTACAGCTGTAGCTCACTCCTGATCTGCAGTTCCCATGAACCTTCCATGTGGCGGATGTCAAGAGTCCTGTTTTCAGAATTAACCTCCTTAAGCATTGTGACCTCTCACCTGATATCCAGTCTGCTGCATTGCTGCATCATACTTCTGGCACACGCATACCAAGTTCCTCCACTCTGCTAGCTACAGCACCCTTGTCTCACTGTGACATGCTTGTCCATCCATCATCCGAGTGTATGCTTCTCACAGTTCAACTTGCCATATCCCTCACCGAGCTCTTACTCCAAAGTCGTCTAAGCCCTTCGTGCCAGCAACAACACGCTCTGTCAGTCAGTGGCAGACGTTTCTTACAACAAGACTCGTGTACATGATACTGCCTGCTGCACCTCTGGCTGACCACACACACACACACACACACACACACACACACACACACACACACACACACAGAGCCATTCTGCAAACTTGATAGGTCAGTGACTCTTCCTGCTTCAGTGTTGCATGTGATGTCCCCTGTGCCTCTTTGCAGCTCATAACTATTTCAAACAGTATCTGTCATAGGCTAATTACCATTGAAGGTCCTCCTGTCCGTCACACGGCAAGGCATCTGACAGCTAACAAACTGTGCCACACTAAGGCCACCATGCAGCAAATGAGGAACTGTTAGATGCAGGTATAGCCTCTCCCTTTTCTAGTAACTGGTCTTCACCTATCCACCTGGTCCCTAAAAAAGATGGTACCTACAGGTTGCATGGAGACCACAGCAAACTGAACGTTTTTATTTATTTATTTTATTTATTTATTTATTGTTCTGTGGGACCAAATTAAGGAGAAGTCTCCATGGTCATGGAACGAGTCAATACATGAAATTATAACACGATAGTAGAAACAGATAAAATGAAATATAAAAAAACATATTCAGGCGACAAGTCGTAAGTTTAAATAAAGAAAATCAACAATGTAACACTGGAATTTGCTTAATTTTTTAGCTCTTCCAGGAGCTCCTCGACAGAATAGAAGGAGTGAGCCATGAGGAAACTCTTCAGTTTAGACTTAAAAGAGTTTGGGCTACTGCTAAGATTTTTGAGTTCTTGTGGTAGCTTATTGAAAATGGATGCAGCAGAATACTGCACTCCTTTCTGCACAAGAGTCAAGGAAGTGCATTCCACATGCAAATTTGATTTCTGCCTAGTATTAACTGAGTGAAAGCTGCTAACTCTTGGGAATAGGCTAATATTGCTAACAACAAACGACATTAAAGAAAATATATACTGTGAGGGCAATGTCAGAATTCCCGGACTATTAAATAGGGGACGACAAGGGGCTCTTGAACTTACACCACATATAGCTCGAACAGCCCGTTTTTGAGCCAATAATGCCCTTTTTGAATCAGAAGAATTACCCCAAAAAATAATACCATACGACATAAGCTTACTTTCTATCCGAACGCCTAGGAACTTGAACTGTTCCGCCTCGCTTATAACATGCCCATTCTGTCTGATCAAAATATCGGTTCTTGTTGAATTGTGAGTTAGAAACCGTAAAAACTGAGTCTTACTGTGATTTAGCATCAAATTATTTTCCACAAGCCATGAACTTATTTCATGAACTACATTATTTGATACTGTTTCAATATTACACATAAGATCCTTCACTACCAAGCTGGTGTCATCAGCAAACAGAAATATTTTTGAATCACCTGCAATACTAGAAGGCACATCATTTATATAAATAAGAAACAGCAGTGGCCCCAGCACCGACCCTTGGGAAATGCCCCACTTAACAGTGCCCCATTGGGACTGAACATCACTACCACTCTCAATATTGTGGAGAATTACCTTCTGCTTTCTGTTCTTAAAGTAAGAGGTGAACCAATTGTAAGCTACTCCCCTTACTCCATAATGGTCCAACTTCTGCAGTAATATTTTGTGGTCAACACAGTCAAAAGCCTTCATTAAATCAAAGAAAACACTTAGCGTTCGCAACCTTTTATTTAATCCATCCAAAACCTCACAGATAAAAGAGAACATAGCATTTTCAGTTGTTAAACCATTCTAAAACCAAACTGTACATTTGATAGCAAATTATGTGAATTTAAATGCTCCAGTAACCTTGTATATACAACCTTCTCGATAACTTTAGCAAACACCGATGGCATAGAAATAGGTCTAAAATTGTCAACATTATCCCTGTCTCCGTTTTTATAAAGTGGCTTCACTACCGAGTACTTTAATCGGTCAGGAAACCGACCACTCCTAAAGGAAAAGTTACAGATATGGCTAAGTACTGGGCTAACATACATAGAACAATACTTCAATATTCTGCTAGATACCCCGTCATATCCATGAGAGTTCTTGGTCTTTAGTGATTTAATTATTAACTCAATCTCCCTCTTGTCAGTATCATGGAGGAGCATTTCAGGTAACAGTCTCGGAACACTTTTTTCTAAGAGCGCTATATGATTCCCTGTTGGGACTAGGTTTCTATTTAGTTCACCTGCTATATTCAAAAAGTGATTATTAAATACTGTACATATATGCGACTTATCAGTAACACGGACATCCCCACTATGGACTGATTCTATATCCTCGACCTGTCTCTGCAGACC
Organism: Schistocerca nitens; assembly: GCF_023898315.1. Classification (NCBI taxonomy): domain Eukaryota; kingdom Metazoa; phylum Arthropoda; class Insecta; order Orthoptera; family Acrididae; genus Schistocerca; species Schistocerca nitens. The sequence continues at coordinate 183,033,501 of NC_064615.1, read as the reverse complement.
AGCCATTTCCTTTACGACTGACCATATGGTTTTAATTTTATCCTGAGACTTAGCTATTCTATCTGCATACCACATACTTTTTGCCTTCCTAATAACATTTTTAAGCACCTTACAATACTGTTTGTAATGGGCTACTGCATTTAGATTTTGCCTGTTTCTAACGTTTTGATATAATTGCCACTTTGTTCTACAAGATATTCTTATCCCTCTAGTCAGCCACCCAGGCTGCCTATTTGTGCTAGTACCCTGTTTTGAACGTTCTAACGGAAAGCAACTTTGAAAGAGCACGAGAAAAGTCTTGAGAAAAGCATTATATTTATCGTCTACTGTATCAACGCTATAGACATCTTGCCACTCTTGTTCCTTGATAAGGTTTACAAAGGTCTCTACAGCAACTGGATCAGCTTTCCTAAACAGTTGATAACTATATTTAACATGTGTTGCAGCACAAAAATCTATTAGAGTTAAAATTTGTGCATCATGATCTGAAAGGCCATTCACCTTTTTGCCAACGTGCACACAATAATTGACAATTTCCCATTTCGCACATCCACGACTTCACGCAACAGATGAATGTCGCGTGTGTGTTTAGCATAGACTGCCATAAGGCTATAAGGCTTGCCATCAAATACGTATGCACGCCTACTCGAATGTTGTTTCATGCCTTAAGAACTGAAAAATGCCACCCAAATCGTGGAGGGCTTTATTAATTCTCTATTTTCCCCACTGCCATTCTACTATGCATATATGGATGACATCCTTATCTTTTGCTCTTCCACAGACAGACATCAGAAACACCTATGGCATCTGTCACAAGTCCTTGTGCACAATGGTGTCGAAACTGATCATAATAAAACTCAACTTCAACTAGCATCACCTTCCTTGGACATGAAGTTAGCGCCAACAGCATTCACCCAACTTCCAACCATGTCACCTTCATCTCTGAAATACCACTACCTGAAACCTACTGCAATCTTCAGAGGTTTCTAGGTACAGCAAACTTTTTCAGGCACTATATACCTCATCCCTCACTTCAAGACCCTCTCACAGACACTTCAGCAGGCAAGAACACTTCCCCAACACACAAACTGGTCTGATGCTATGTTACAAGCTTTGAAAACTCTCAAGGTCGCACTCTCCAGTGCTGTCACACTCAAGCACCCTGTTGCCAATATGTGCATCTCTATTACCAGAGATGCTAGTGACTCCTCTGTCAGCAGCTTGCTTCAGCAACATATAGGGGGCATCTCACAGCCTCTTCATTGCTTTTCCAAGAAACTGTCCTCCCCCAGCGCAAATGCTCTGCTTTTGACAGGGCATTATACCACATTTACAAAACAGTGAAATACTCTAAGAAGACACTGGAAATCGTGAAGTTACAATTTATACGGACCATTACCTCCTCGCAGACGCTTTACGTAACCTTGTTGCTAACCTCCCCCTTGTTGTTTTTGACATATGGACCTCATTTCCCAGTACACTATGGATGTTTGTTACATCAAAGGTGCTGACAATATTGTCACTGATGACTTGCCAAGAATTAACTCTATTACTTGGCCACTTGACCTGGACAAGTTGGCTCACTTACAGCAACAAGCCTCCAATGTACAGAACTTATTACAAGACTTGTCTCTGTCCCTTATAGTGAAACCCTTATAGTGAACCCTTATAGTGAAACCTGTATCAGCCACTCCAGTGTTGTGTGACATTTCTACGGACACACCACGTCCATAGTTCCTTCCGTCCTGTGACGCACAGTTTTCAACAGCATTCACAACGTGTCCCACCTGGGTATCAAAACCATCAAACGCCTGCTTACTGAGTGTTTTGTTTGGCCAAACATTAAAAGTGACTGCCGTGCCAGGGTGTGCATGTGCATTCCCTGCAAACGTAGCTACGTTGGCCAATATGCGCTTCCTCCTCTTGGATGCTTCGACACCCCAAAAGGACATTTTCGCCATGTTCATCTCGATGCAGTTCGTCCCCTCCCTCCCACAGAAAGTTTCAAGTACATTCTTTCAATGATTGACTGAACTAGTAGATGGGTGGAAGCTGTCCCCCTTGCCGACATATCATATTAACCGACTCAGTTGCCCGTGCTTTCACTCACATCTGGTTGGCCCACTTTGGCTGCCCACCATCTATCGCTACAGATCAGGACTGACAATTCAAATCACTCCTTTTCAGTAAGCTCTGTAATCTATGAGGCACTGCCAAGTTCCATACCAGCACCTACCATCCACAAAGTAACGGAGTTATGGAACGCTGGCATCACAAAAAAGTGGTTCAAATGGTTCTGAGCACTATGGGACTTAACATCTGAGGTAATCAGTCCCTTACTACTTAAACTTAACTAACCTAAAGACATCACACACATCCATGCCTGAGGCAGGACTCGAACCTGCGACCGTAGCAGTCGCACAGTTCTGGACTGAAGCACCTAGAACCGCTAAGCCACAGCGGCCGGCTGCTGGCATCACACTCTGAAAGCAATGCTCATGTGTCACACCAGTGGTTGGGCAGAAGCAGTAACATGGGTCCTCTTGGTCGTATGTACTGTCTTCAAAGAGGATCTTCAATCATCTCTAGCCAAGGTACACTATAGCAAACCTTGGGTCCTTCGCGCTAAGTATGTCGAGGACTCCGATCCTCTCACCCCCTCCACTCTATCTACATTAGCTAAGCGCATCCCTCACACCTCTCTCACATCTCACACATTCTCGTGTCCCCACCCCAAACCCACACAACTCCATGCATCTTCATTCACAGCGACCTCACCACCTGCAAGTATGTCATGCTGCGTGATGCCTTGGTTCATGCATCTCTGCAGCCCCCTTATTCGGGCCCTCGCAAGGTACTGTCACACTCTAACATCATTTTTGTTATTCTCTTCAATGGTAAGCCACAAACTATATCCTTGCACAGGCTAAAACCAGCCTGGACAATTGAAGACACCACAATGCACAACCCACCACCCAGTGAAACTACTCCAGTTGAGCACACCAATTCTTGCATCCCCTTCTGCCACCCCTCCCTCCCACTGCTACAATGGTTCCCCTAGTGTTGTGCTTGTGACAAGTGATTCTCATGTGCTCATTCCCATGACTCACCTCTCACCAGCACCATCGAGTGTCACAACAATCTCCGTCAACGTCTCATCGTCCATCCCTGAAGATCTATTGATCCATATTCACAACAATACTCTCTTCCTTCATCATACTCCTCCCTGCTCATTCAGCAACCCCAACTCTGCACACATTACCCCTCTGAAACTTTACTCTTTGCCTCCTGCTGCAGACAAAGCCAACATTACTGCCTCCATTGACTCCATCGGGTGTCTTACCATTACCATCCCTCTTCTCTCCCCATCCATAAACTACCCTCACTCCCCCACCCCCACCCCACACATCCCCTTATCCTACGCAGGTTGTCCCCTCCACTCCTCCTTTTTGGCACCAAGATAATGTGCTTTCCTCATCTCTTTCTCTTCTACAGAGCAACAGACTGTACTCGCCTCCCCCCACAGGGCAGCTATGACATAGATGGTTACACCGCCTCACAGCACACTGAGAGGTCCTCCACCCTATGTCCTCCTGGTCCTCCTGGGGGTGGCAGCAGGGGGGGGGGGGGAGGCGGCAGCTCTGTGGTGGTAGTCAACTTGGTACGAGTCATCCACCACCTCTGTGAGGATGAACTTTTTTGAATTGTCTGGCTGTGTGTGTGCTGTTCATTCATGTTTTGTATGTCATTATTTTTCACTGTGAGCATTGTGTAAAGACACCATTAATACAGTGTATGTAAGTGAAAAGTGTGTGTCTAGTACTTTCTACTGTAACATAGTACTGGTGTACCCACAGGTTAATGTAAGTGTGAGACAAGCCACTGCAAATATGAAATGCTGGTACATTAATAACCAGTGCACCTGCCAGAATGTTGAATGCAAGCATGCAAATGTGCATCCATTGTGTTGTACAGGTGCTGGATGTCAGTTAGTTGGACGGAGTTCCATGCTGTTGCATCTTGGTTGGTCAACACAGTGATGGTTACTGCTGTTTACGGATGACACTGGAGCTGTCATCCAATAATGCCTGATGTGCTCTAGTGGAGATAGATCTGGTAACTGAGCAGACCAAAGCAGTATGTCAACACTCTGTAGAGCACTTTGGGTTAGAACAGTGATATGTGGGTGAGCATTATCCTGTTTAAAAACACATGGCACATTAAAAGTATTCTTGACTAACATCAACTCATCAGATCCAATTTCAAAGGTAACTAACACTCACAACTGTCACAGAGTGTATTTAAAGCAAACCTGATTTGTATCTTCATAGTGCCGCTACTAGCACCACTCTTATGTGAGTGGCACGAAATATGAAGAGAACTCATCTTTCAGATGTAGAAACATGCCTACCAACTTTCGTTTATGTTGTGCAATGCATTCTTAGTGTTGTGATTTTTTTCCATCAGTGTATAACTTGCTACAGTTCTGTTCAAAGAGTAGCAGAACAGTCTAACACAACAATTATAGAAAAAGCAGGGAGCATGACAAAGGATACAGGATTACCAAAATGTTATTGGACAGAAGCAGTATAAACTGCAGTGCATCTAAGTAACAAGTAGCCAATTAAATCTGTACCAAAGAAGACTCCGTATGAAGTTTGGACTGGAAAAAAAATTTGATCCACATCATACAAAAATTTTTGGATGTAAGGTCATGGTACAAGTTCCCAAACAACTTAGAAGAAAATGGGATTCTAAATCTGAAAAAAAAATTTTTTTATTGGGTACTGTGAAGATTCCAAAGGCTACAAGTTCATAAATCCTCAGAACTATAATGTAATAACTAGCAGACATGTAATATTTTTAGAATCAGGTGAAAATTAAACGAATGGTGAAAATGTATGTGTAGATATTAATCCTGTAGAAGATATTCAAGAACATGCAGAGGCACCTGTAAATTTAGGAATTAAAAAACTTGAAGAAGTTGTTCAAGGACAATCATATGTTTGTATTGAACATGAAATGGATAATGAGAGCCAGGAAACTCCAGTGGCTGAGGACAGATTTATGGCATTTATTACATACAATAAAACTTAAGTTGTATCCAGATTATGAAACATATACGGCTGCTGAAACATTCAACAACGAAGATCTTACAGTTGAAGAAGCCTTGGCCAGCCTGAATGCAGATAGTTGGAAGAATGCTATAGAAAAGGAATTATTACCTTTTTCCCAGAATGATACTTATGAACAGGTTGATGCACCACAAGGTAAGAAACCATTACGTGTAAGACGGATATTTAACATTAAAAACTTTGAAAATGCAATAAACATTTTAAAGCTGCTGATAGAGGGCATAGACTGTAAAGGAATATTGTCACCTTAATGAAATATGCTTCTTTAAGACATCTCCTGTCCCTTGCTGTAATAGAAAATTTATTACTCCACCACATGGATGTAAAGACTGCATATCTCAGTGGAGAGTTGGAGGAAACAGTTTTTGTGATTCCACCACAGGAAGAAAAGAAAACTGATCAAGAAAAGGATAAAATTTGGTATCAGAAAATGAGCATGTACGATCTTAAACAGAGTGGATACTATTGAAATCAGTGCTTACATAAAGCATTAACAAGAATGAACATGAGTCAGTCAGCTGTTGATCCTGGTATATATCACAGAAGAAATGAAGCAGTAACTATAATTTTGGCCATATGCATTAATTTTTATTTGACAAAAGTGAAAGTTCAGTGAATAGTTTCAAGAGAGAACTTCAAGTTGAATTTGATATCCATGATTTAGGTGAAGTGAAACAGTATCTTGGTATGAAGACCATAAGAAGTGATGATGGAGAAGATTCGTCGATTGACCAATCAACATAAATAAAGACAATACTAGAAAACTACAGCATGAACAATTCTAAGCCAGTTTCCACACCCATGGAAAAGAGTGTGCAGTTGCTAGTAGCAGAAGAAGATGAAATGTGTATCTGGAGGCTGTGGAAAGTCTTTTATATTTTGCTCAAACTTACAGGCCAGATATTGCCTTTGCTACTAATATTGTGAGCAAATTTCGCAAAGACCTCAGACTTAAACACTTGGTTGCAGTTACAAGAACATTTACAGATTTAAAATGAACTGTTTATTACAAATTAAGGCACTATAAGACAGGAAACTGAAATCTGGAACATTATTGTTATGCAGACTGGGGATGTGAAGTGTATAATAGGCATTCTATAACAGGTAGCTGTTTCAGTTTGGTGGGAGGATTAATATCCTGGTCTTGCAAGACACAAAGAATGGTGGCTCTGAGTACAGTTGAAGGATTGTCTTTCATCATGCAGAAAGTGTTACAGATGGAGTCTAACAGGTGAAATTCAGACACATATGATTTTGAGCCAGCCAAAGCATTTTGCAACAACATGGGAGCTACCAAGTTAGCTCAAAACCAAGTAACAAGTGTGCAAATCAAGCACACTGATATTAGGCACCATTTTATTAGGTACCACCTAAAACAGAGTGATATTTCTACAAACTATTTGAGTACAGAGGAAGCGCTTTATGCTGGCCACTGTGGCCAAGCAGTTCTAGGTGCTTCATTCTGGAGCCGCACTGCTGCTACGGTCGAAGGTTTGAATCCTGCCTCGGGCATGGATGTGTATGATGTCCTTAGGTTAGTTAGGTTTAAGTAGTTATAAGTCTAGGGGACTGATGACCTCAGATGTTAAGTCCCATAGTGCTTAGAGCCATTTGAACCATTTTGAAATGCTTTACGATTTATTCACCATGTCTCTTAGCAAAGACAAATTCCAAAATTGTAAAATTGTATGATTTAACAACAAAAAGTTTCATATGTAGTGTTTTTAGGTGGTGTAGTGTTCAAGATTATTGGAAGCACATAAAAATATTTGTTCAATGGGAGGTGTTGGGATTTGGTGAACAAAATATTTGTTGTGTGTGTCGGCAGTGAGTTAATGTATATAGTTGTCAAAATGATAATTGCATTTATTGTCTTGACAACATGCAGCTGCTCAGCACATCGCCAGCTCCAGCAAATGGTGTAATCAATCTGCAGATGGCATACAGTATGTGCTGAAACTGGTCATTTCAAATATATGACATTTTGCAATAATGCTGTTTCTTCATAAGTAACCATTACAAATATATGTGCAGCATGGATATTCAAATGGCACTGTCCTATGCCAAGTTGAATATCCACTTACATTAATGGGACACAGTCAAAGTTTGGGTACGGGTCAATAACAATAGACAGTGAGGGGCTTGCTGCGTAAATAAACATGGTGGGGTTTCAACGGTACCTCCACAGCCTACACCATCTGCCTCTCTCCATGGAACATATCCTGCGGGCCTATAGACCCCAAGACTTATGTCTCAACTACGTTCTCCCCTCTATCCACCTTAATGCTGTCTCTTGTGCCTAGCAGATTTCACCTTTATATACACTTGTCCATTCCAAATTTCTTTTTTACTCCATGCTAGCTCACCAGAATATTTCTTTTGTCTTTCTCTTGATTTGCAATATTTTTCCTGTATTTCTGCCAAGAGCTCTCTAATCTGCCCCTTACCTCCTTACATTAGTACATTAGTACCAGTTATTTTTCTGGAACGAACCTAAGAACCTATATATTCCATACTAGCCTAATCTTTTACACACACACACACACACACACACACACACACACACACACAGAGAGAGAGAGAGAGAGAGAGAGAGAGAGAGAGAGAGAGAGAGAGAGCCCTCTCCTCCCAGCAAAAACCAATACTCACACCAGTCAGACTGCAGCTCCAGGAGGCAACAGCGTGTCTTACAAGTTAGTATCAAACATATCAAGGAAGCACAATATGGCAAAAAAAAGTATGTTCAACAGATGTGCTATTGCTGGTATTGCAAATAATCTCTGCAAAAATAATAGTTTTTGAGCAAAATAACCTACTATATCACATTACCTTGCATATTAAATGCTGTTACATGATAAAATTTACAGCAAAAGCCACCTTTTCAAATTCATGTTTTACATGAGGAACCTGAAGTTCAGCTAATGACACCAGTGGTGGATGTATTACAGGTTTCAGGGATAGATATACTCCTAGAGTCGTCATTTAAAGCCGGTTCTTGTTAGTAGACTTTTTCTGGATAATTTACATGTATCTTCAAGAGTTTGCCAGTTCAGTTTCTTCAGCATCACTATATCACTCTCCCACGGGTCAAACAAATCTCTGTCAATCTGTGCTGCCCGTCTATATATACATTCAATATCCCCTGTTAGTCCTATTCGGTAAGCATTCCACACACTTGTGCAATATTTCAGAGTAGATCGTGTGAGTGATTTGTAAGCAAACTCTTTTATAAACTGACTGCTTCTTCACCACTATTCTACCAACAAACTGAAGTCTATCACCTGCTCTACCCCCAACTGAACTTATGTGATCATTCCATTTCATATCCCCACAAAGTGTTCAACACAGGTATTTGCACGAGTTGGCCAATGTCAACTGCAACTCACTGTCATTACAGTCATAGGATACTACTTTTTTGTGAAGTATACAATTTTACGTTTCTGAACATTTAAAACAACTTGCCAATCCATGCACCATTTTGATGTCATATCAAGATCTGACAATATTCATGCAGCTTCTTTCAGACAGTACTTCAGTAGAGATAACGGCACCATCTGCAGAAAGTCTCATTTCACAATTAATATTGTCTGCAAGGGTCCCAATACACTTTCCTGGGGCACACCCCAAGTTACTTCTACACACCCCAAGTTACTTCTACATCTGAAGCTGACTCTCCATGCCAGAGAACAAGCTGTGTCCTTCCTATCAAAAAGTCCTTAATTCAGTCACAAATTTCACTTGATATGTCATATGATCAAACTTTTGACAATAAGCATAGGTGTGGTTCTGAGTCAAATGATTTTTGGAAATCAAGAAATACTGCATCTACCTGAATGCCTTGATCCAAAGCTTTCAGTATGTCATGTGTGAAAAGTGTGAGTTGGGTTTTAGGAATCCATGCTGGCTGACATGGAGGAGGTCATTCTGTTCAAGATACCTCATTATGTTTGCGCACAGAATATGTTCTAAGATTCTACAATACATCGATGTTAAGGATGCTGGGCGGTAGTTTTGTGGATCACTTCTACTACCCTTCTTGTAGATGGGTGAGACCTGTGCTTTCTTCCAACTACTGGGCACAACTTTTTGTTCAAGATCTATGATACATTATATCTAAAAGGGAGACAAGCTCAGCCACAAATTCAGTACAGAATCTGATAGGTATTCCACTGAGTCCTGAAGCTTTGTTCCATTTTAACGATTCCAGCTGTTTCTCATCACCACTGACACTAATCCTGATTCACTCAGCTTTTCAGTGGTACAAGGATTAAACTGCTGCAATCCTCCTGGATTTTCCTTTGTAATGGAACATTTGAAAACAGAATTAAGCATTTCAACTTTTGCTTTGCTACCCTCAATTTTGGTCCCTGTCTCATTTGTTAAGGACTGGACACCAACTTTGGTACCACTAACAGCCGTTACATACAACAAGCAATTCTTTGGGTTTTGTGAAAGATCATTTGACAATACTCAGCTACACACATACTGCTCTCTTGACAGCCAAATGCATTTCATTCAGTATCTTCCTATCTATAGTCCTATGCTTGGTTTTACATATTATGCAGTAGTCTCTGTTTATTCAGAAGTTTCTTTACAGTGACTCTATACGAGGTGCATTCAAGTTCTAAGGCCTCCGAATTTTTTTCTAATTAACTACTCACCCGAAATCGATGAAACTGGCATTACTTCTCGACATAATCGCCCTGCAGACGTACACATTTTTCACAACGCTGACGCCATGATTCCATGGCAGCGGCGAAGGCTTCTTTAGGAGTCTGTTTTTACCGCTGGAAAATCACTGAGGCAATAGCAGCACGGCTGGTGAATGTGCGGCCACGGAGAGTGTATTTCATTGTTGGAGAAAGCCAAAAGTCACTAGGAGCCAGGTCAGGTGAGTAGGGAGCATGAGGAATCACTTCAAAGTTGTTATCATGAAGAAACTGTTGCGTAACGTTAGCTCGATGTGCGGGTGCGTTGTCTTGGTGAAACAGCACACGCACAGCCCTTCCTTGACGTTTTTGTTGCAGTACAGGAAGGAATTTGTTCTTCAAAACATTTTCATAGGATGCACCTGTTACCGTAGTGGCCTTTGGAATGCAATGGTTAAGGATTACGCCCTCGCTGTCCCAGAACATGGACACCATCATTTTTTCAGCACTGGCGGTTACCCGAAATTTTTTTGGTGGCGGTGAATCTGTGTGCTTCCATTGAGCTGACTGGCACTTTGTTTTTGGATTGAAAAATGGCATCCACGTCTCATCCATTGTCACAACCGACGAAAAGAAAGTCCCATTCATGCTGTCGTTGCGCGTCAACATTGCTTGGCAACATGCCATACGGGCAGCCATGTGGTCGTCCGTCAGCATTCGTGGCACCCACCTGGATGACACTTTTCGCATTTTCAGATCGTCATGCAGGATTGTGTGCACAGAACCCACAGAAATGCCAACTCTGGAGGCGATCTGTTCAACAGTCATTCGGCGATCCCCCAAAACAATTCTCTCCACTTTCTCGATCATGTCGTCAGACCAGCTTGTGTGAGCCCGAGGTTGTTTCGGTTTGTTGTCACACGATGTTCTGCCTTCATTAAACTGTCGCACCCACGAAAGCACTTTCGACACATCCATAACTCCATCACCACATATCTCCTTCAACTGTCGATGAATTTCAATTGGTTTCACACCACGCAAATTCAGAAAATGAATGATTGCACACTGTTCAAGTAAGGAAAACATCGCCATTTTAAGTATTTAAAACAGTTCTCATTCTCGCCGCTGGCGGTAAAATTCCATCTGCCATACGGTGCTGCCATCTCTGGGACGTATTGACAATGAACGCAGCCTCATTTTAAAACAATGCGCATGTTTCTATCTCTTTCCAGTCCGGAGAAAAAAAATCGGAGGCCTTAGAACTTGAATGCACCTCGTACAATGGAGGGTCCCTACCATAATGAACTGTTCTGGTACATACCCATCAAGTGCATGGTCAATTATTCCTTTAAACTTGAGCCGTAGTTCCTCTACATGCTCCTACCCTGTGTTAAAAGTTTCAAGTTCCCCTTTGAGTTATTACATTACTGATTTTTTTTATCTAGTTTATTGAACATATATATCTTTCTGCTTGTTTTCCGTTGTCCTTTGTACTATGGTAACCATTGTTGTGACAATGGCAACATGAGCACTGATACTATTTTCAGTGTGGATATCCTGAAAGAGGTAAGATCTATTTGTTGCTATTAGATCCACTACATTTCCATCAAGGATGGGGTTCCAAACTATCTGTTATAAGTAGCTTCTGCAAAAGGCATTTAGTGCTGTTTCACGTGATATATTATTATGCCCACCACAATCACAAATGTAATTTTCCCAATTGACTGCTGAATGATTGAAGTCTCCACAATAATAGCAGTATGATCAGGGAACTTACATACGAGCAAACTGAGGTTTTTTCTAAAGTTTTTGGTTACATCAAGAGATGAGTCCCATGGGCGAAGAAGGATCCACAATTAATACTTTAGCTTACCCCTGATACTGAGTCTTGCCCAAACAATCTGACATGCAGGTTCAGTTTCTATCTCAGTGGATTTGAGTTTCTTGTCTACTGTGACAAATACACCACCTCCATTTCCCAGTAAGCTATCCTGTACATTTAAATTTTCCACAAAAATCTCACTGATATAAATTTCATGTTTCAATCAGCTTTCTGTATCTACTATTATGTAAGCTTCACTGTTTTTCAGGAGCACTTCAAAATCTAGAACTTTGTTGTGAATGCTTCAGCAGTAAACCACTAGGATTTTAAATACTCTCACATGTGGGAGGCATTCTTTTCAATCTTACACTGATACTTATGGGTTTCCTACAGCTATTGTTATCTGGATTGGATGGAGAATCGCCTAATCTAAAAACTGTTGTGTGCACCCCATACACAATCAGCAACCTGGGTAACAGCCTCTGATGTGTAGTGCACACCTGACCAATTTATGGGGACCCTACAGTTCTCAACCCTATGGTACAAGTCCAGGAAGTCAAGGCCTAACTTGTCAAATAAGTTTCAAAGTCTTTGGTTCAGTCCTTCTGCTCAACTGAGAACCAAGAGGCCACAATCAGTTCTGCAGTCAATGCTGCAAATTGTGAGTTACGATGAAAATCTGTGTGCAAGGCTGGTCTTCTCAACCTTCATTGCCAGTCACTAGAATGATCCAAGTATAAACTATGAGCCCAGATGACAGGCATCATTTGTTCCAACATGTGCCACAATCTGCTGTTGTTTGCAGCCTGCTCCTTCAATGGCTGCTGGAATAGTTTCTTCGACATGTTGAATGAGGCCCCTAGGCATACATACTGAATGCTCCTGGTGTCCTTTCCTGTCACTTGCTGCTATTTCTTTAATGCATACGATCATTTGCCATACATTTGAACTGCTGATGATTAACAGACCCTACCCTTTTGTGTTTGTCTCCTCTTGACACTGGACAAAACAGATTTCCCCAAAACAGGTGAAGTGAGTCTCTTTGGCTGTTTCAGTTTTAGTTACTGGTTAGAGTGATCAGTATAACAACCTGAGTCCTCACTGGTCCCCATCTCCACTGTACAAGATGCCTCTTCCAGTCAAGTGGACAAGTAATGACAGATACCACAGGTACATGACACTTGGGATCTCTTCCAACACACCGATTTGCAGCAGATGCCAATCATTTGTCAGTAGTCGGGGCAACTTCTAGCTGCTTATAAACATCAACCAACTCATTCCTTGTTTGATAATAGCATTCAAAGTGTGGCTGCATTTTGGCTGGTGCAATGTATTACAAGTCAGTGAACAAATAATTTTAAACTAAGCCTGATGATTATCTTTTATATTTGTTGAGCTAAAAAAATAATAATTCCCTATAATAATTGAAGCAAATACATGAAGCAATATTTCTTTTAAGGCAACAGAAAACCCTATGGTAAAATTTACTTGTTTTCTAAAGCTTTCTGAGGTTCATTGTAGTTATTAGCAAACTCAAAAATGGAGTTAATTTATGGCAAATGCAGATACTATATACTCCTCTTCAAGGGAAAACTAGATGTAACACAATATGGTAGTTAGATTATCTGCTACAGCAACTACATCACGAATACCAATTTACAACAAACTAGATTATGCACAGGACAATGATAACTTAGGAAAATTCTCAAAAAAGCACATTTATTTGCATTGATATATAATGAAATTAAAGGTGATCTACAGGAAGCCGATGCACAACAACAGGTTCCTGCATGAGGATTCGCACTACCATCCAGCAAAAAAGAACATTGTTCTACAAAACAGTCCAAGCTTACCAGATGCTAACTACATACAGCATGGTCTGAGCAAGCTCAAGATAGCATTCCATGTGAATGGATATAGCAACAGAGACATACAACATACAATGAAGTTCAAGTGTTGCCAGCTCAGTTCTTTCAGCATCTTTGTGACACTATCCCATGGGTCGAATGAATCTGTTACCATTTGTATTGCACATCATCATATCTGTTCAAAAACCCCTGTCAGTCCTATCCGGAATGGGTTCCACACACTTGAGCAATATACTGGGATGAGGCACACAAGTGATTTATAAGTAGTCTCTTGTGCAAACTGATTGCATTTCCCTAGTATTCTACCAATGCATCACAGTCTTCCACCTGCTTTACCTACAACTGAGTATATGTTGTCGTTCCATTTCATACCTTTCAAATTCTTTCACCCAGATATTTGTATGAGTTGACCAATTCCAGCTGTGACTCACTGACATTATAGTCATAGGATCCTATTTTTTCTTTTTTTGTGAAGTGTGTAATTTTACATTTCTGGACATTTAAAGCAAGTTGAGAATTTTTGCACATTTTGAAATCTTATGAAGATCTGACAAAATATTTGCACTGTTTATTTCCGCACTACTTCATTGTAGATAACTACATCATCTTCACAAAGTCTGAGGTAACTTAATATTGTCTGCAAGGTCTGTTGTATATTAAACACAACATGAACAGCAAGTGTCCCAACACACTTCCCAGTAGTTCACACAGAGTTATTTCCATATCTGCTGGTGACTCTTCATCTAAGATAACATGCTGCACCCTCCCTATCAAAAATTCTTAATCGAGGCACAAATTTCATTTGATACCCCATACGAGTGCACCTTTGATATTAAGCATTGGTATGGTACCGAGTCAACTACTTTTTGGAAATCGAGGAATACTGCGGCTATTTGATTGCCTTAATAAATGGCCTTCATGGTGTCATTTTAGAAAAGTATGAGTTGAGTTTCCCATGATCAATGTTCTCAGAATCCATATAGGTCATTCTGTTTAGGATACCTCATTACTTTTCACAGTATCTTTACAATATGAGTACATTACAGACCTACTCATTTATTCCAAGACAAAATTCTGTTCTTCCCAGTTCACATTTACTGCTGTCTAGTGTTTATCTGGAGGCGAGGCTCATTATTTCAACATGTTTCCATGTAAATGCGTAGTCCAAAGTTGACTGTAACGAATAATAATAATAATAATATCATACATGTAATGAAGTGTAAAAATATGAAGAATCTAACCTGTATTTTAAGTGTCTGGAGAACGGATTTGAAGCCTGGCCTCCCAAAGTAACGATCATCTGGTGGAAAATATGTACCACCATAAACAGGTGTCAGTTCTGGTGTCAGCCAGACACTCATGGGCCACCCACCTCCACCAGTAGTAGCCTGAAATAATCAATATCAACAGCTTTAAAATCATGAACAACTTAAATGTTTCAAATAAAATATTTTTTGGTATTATGCCAGGTCATTACAAAACACTAAGGCAACTGAACTGCCTATATGTCAACCGACTTTGTAGTGGCCCTCTTTGGGGTGGTTGACTGCTGGATGTTGGAGAATGTCTTCACCTATATACTGTATATTTCGGCTATCAGAAGGCAATTGACATCACTTACCTGGGATGTCATTGCACAATTTGAAGAGAGGTGCTACTGAGAGAGACAGCTGTACAGTAGGCTATTGCCTGAAACCATCAATATCCTACAGGAGCAAATACTGCCAGACCTCTGCAACTGTGCTTGTCATCAACACATTTCAGTTGTCAGTGCAAATTTTATGAACCGACAGATGGAATGGCAGTTGGCTCACACCTTTCACCTGTAACAGCTGATGAATCAAGGAAGTTAACAAACAGACTGCACTAAATTCCAACTCACTGCTGGTCATGGTACATGGATGACACATTCGTCATGTGGATGCATGGAGAAGCAGAACTACGCCGATTCCATCAGTATCCCAACAGGTTACGTAAAACCATACAGGTCTCACTAGAAATGAAAAATAATCGAGAATTCCTTTTCTGGGTGTGGAGGTGTACAGAAAATCTAGTGGCAAGCTATAACAAAGTTTACTGGAAACCTTAGGATTCGCACCACCATCCGCACAAAATAATACCATCTGTAATGGCAGCCCAAGCTTACCAGATGCTAACCATATACAACATGAACAGAGCGAGCTCAAGACAATATTCCATGTGAATGGCACACTATGAAGTGCAGTGAACTCAAAACAGAGAAAGCTACAGAAGAAACTCTTCCTGTTCTTCACTTACCTTATATGAGAGCCATCAGTGATCATTTACACAAGGTTCCATTTACACAAGGTTCTGCATTATGGAGAAATCAAACCCAAATTCTAGAGTGGCAGCAAGAACTTAGATCTGCTGAGGCTCAGGAAGGTTTCCATAAATTCTGTCCACACCCCAGGAGTCTACGAACTTTGATGTGGATGTGGTGAATCTCTGTTTACAAAACTGGGAGACCCATTAGCACCTGCATGTTGGATCATGAATGTGTGTGTGACTGGGTCAGAACAACAAGACAGCTGTAGCAGAACACCACCAGGAATACGGCCACTCTATCAGTTTTCAAGAACGTCATGTGCTCGCTCAGCAGTTGTGGATACAGCAGCAAAAAATAGAGTGGCTATTGAAATATTTAAATGCCCTAATAGCATGAACGTCAAGGACAGCTACAAATTACCTACAACCTGGCTGCCAGAAATTCCAGTCCAGTGGATCATGTGTTCACCAGCACAACTTGACCTGGGTTGACAGCATAAAAAGCCGCCATGAGAGAACTGCCATACATCCGTAACATTTCACTGCAGGAAAACATTACCCCCAGGTACAAGCTGCTGATTTGCTACTGTCTATCAATCACCTATGAGCATTGCACACTGTTCACATATTAGACTAGTATGGGCAACAGCCTGCCATTTTGCTGTTGCCTACCAATCATGTACCACAGTGCTACAGGCAACAGCCTACTGTACAGCCATCCCTCTCCATATCATCTCCCTTCAAATTATCCAATGGCATCCCAGATATGTGATGTCAGCAGCCATCTTATAACCAAAACACACAGTATGTAGGGGAAGACATTCACCAGTATCCAGTAGTCAACCACCCTGAAGAGGATCACTCCAAATTCAGCCAAACCATCAGTAACTGAGTTGCCTTAGTGTTTAGTTAGTTTCCTGTTCCATGGATCATTTGCACAATAAGTCATAATGATGTGAAATGAGGCATTTTACATACACATCACAACTCAATTTTTAAATATTTCTACAGGTTGAAAACTTCATTTTCTCTTCTTTTTTAAGTACCAACTGGTGTGAATTAGTATTTCTTACCCACCACATTTACACATTACAGTAATAGAGATTCTTCTACAGAATGGAAGGAGTTGTCAAGGAGAAACTTTTTTAGTTTGTTTTCAAATTTTACTTTGCTGTCTCTCATATATTTTATATCCCTAGGTAAGTTATCAAAATTTTTTTGTTGCAGTGTTGTGCACCCCTTTTTGTGCTATAGACAACCTTAATGTGGAGTAATGGATTTCATTTTTCCTTCTTTCTAGCATTATAATTATGTAAACCATTGTTCCTTTTGAATTGCAGTGGATTATTTACAACAAACATCATGAGGGAATAAATATACTGTGAAGCAGCAGTTAAAATGTCAAACTCTTTAAACAGATATCAAGGATGATCACCTCTACTGCACATTCTTGAGCAATGAAGATTTTCTTTCTTAAAGATAAGTTGCTCCACAACATTATTACATATGACATTACTGAATGATAATATGTCACTTTATTGACCTGTCTCTCCCCAAGATTTTATAATGACACAACCTAATATCCAAAATTATTTTATTCAGAATGACACTAGTCACAGAAACCTAAGAACTTAAATATTCTCACAGTCTGTCATTTGTCACTTTGTTGCAATTAA
Source organism: Schistocerca nitens (assembly GCF_023898315.1). Taxonomy (NCBI): domain Eukaryota; kingdom Metazoa; phylum Arthropoda; class Insecta; order Orthoptera; family Acrididae; genus Schistocerca; species Schistocerca nitens. Next base: position 183,016,065 of record NC_064615.1, on the reverse strand, counting down.
TACAACCTATTTACCATATACTTATAACAATTCACTTAATTTTGCTTTTATAAAAGGTTTTTGTTTTCTTTCAGTTTTCAGTCCATCAACAAGTTGACATTAAGGTCCTGATACAAATACTTTCTCTACAGTTTGTTTGGAAATGATGTAGCATTGTATAGGAAATAACTACTCTCATCAGAAGCACAACATAGAAAAAATATGTAATAACAGACTGCTGAAGTTTAATACCTACAGACTACTTGAAATAAAAAAAAATAAGCAACACCTACACTCATGCCCATAAGTTAAAGGATATTGGAACTGTCATGGAAACATTCCACAAAGTTACCTGTGACATGACTGAAACATGTAACAAGAACACTGCTTGTTAGCAGATGTGTTAGGTATAGTGGTTCTGGCTGTGCGGTGCACTTGTTTTACTCACAGTATGCAAGTCATACAAAAGCAGAATGGCACACAGTGCACACACTAGGATGACACTGTGACCTAATCATTCCCACAATAGAGGTCAGCTACCATCGATATGAGATTTTGCAGGAGTTGAATGCCACCCATAGCATCATTGCCAGGTTGTGGAGAAGATTTCAACAGGGAGGAAACATTCAATGACACTACAGTTTTAAGATATTGTTCGTATACTTTGTAACCATCAGCTACATGACATCACCTCAAAGGGATACAGAGCCCATCAGGAGACACTGATCCAGTAATGGGGGATGTAACAGCAGGCATGGCAGAAAGTCTGATGCACATGTGGGAAAGTTGGTGTAGCTCCAAGTTGAATAAGTAAGGTGCACCACTAGCTTTCACAACAACAAGAATACTTATTTATACCATATAGAAAAAGTTATACAAATATATTATAATATATAATTCTACTGAGCTGTGACTATCACCAACTTGATTGGCCTGGTAATCTCTCTTCACTCTGGAGCAGTGAGAATAACAGTCCAACAAATCCTGTGCTGATCAAGTCATAAGTTCTTTACACTCGGCTTTTTTCATGCATTGGGGAAAGACATTTACTTGGTAAAGGATGAAGTCACCGATTCTAATCTTCTGACTTCTACTGACATTCTGAACTTCGTGAAAACTCTTGAGTGACAGTAAGTAGTTTTTGCTCCAACGATTCTAAACATCTTGTGTTAGTTTCTGCTGAAGTTTGAATCCTTTTACTAAGTCTGTTGGCTTCGAAGGCTCAACCCTGTTTGGTAAAGTAGTACGTCTTCGCCATGCCAGGAAGTGAACTGGCATGAGTACTTCTTCATGACTCTGGGAAATAGGTCTCAAGTTGATTGCAGTTTCAATGCTTACATGAATAGTTTGAAGTCCCTCAACATACAAACTGGTCTGGCCGAGTATTTTATGAAAGCCTTGTTTTACTTGACTAACCATTCTTTCCCACCTGCCTTCCCACCAAGCTGGATGTAGGATAATCAACATCCACACTCTGGGGTCTTAACTGTACCCATGCTTGGGCTATGGAGGAGTCAGTCCATAGCACCATATTGCCAATGTCACAGTTAGTATCATTGCAGTAATATACCAAAGGTTTTGTTCCCAAAAATGTAGCTAGTAATTCGAAATGTGAGATTGTTAGTCTCTTGATGGGCACTAAACTGTTTTTACTGCATATTAGGTGGGTAAGTGTTTCCATCTTCATCATACGTGATGTACAAGCCAGCACAATGCACTCACTCTGAAGCCTCCCCAAAAATGTGAACACACAATCTTCCCTTCACAGAAGTTGAGATACATCTGTGTATAGACATATATGGAGAGAGAGAAGTGATGATAGCCACATATACCTTTCGAGGCAAGTTGTTGAGGCAGGATTTCACCCCAACACAATCCCAGTTGACACAATTGTCTTGGAATAAAATCTTTCTGGTCATAGGTATTGGAGACACAAAACCCAAAGGACCATAGAAGCTTGCAATAATTCACAGAAAATTTCTTTTGGTTGCTATCATGTCTAACGTTTTGCTAGTGATAGCCTTTTGAGGTAAAGAAAGCAAATTGTTTGTTGTGTCCCATAATATATACAGCACTGTAGCATTCATTTTTATATCTTGTCCTAGGGCCTTCTATGTTTCGTACGTAGTTAATTTGTAGCTCATTTTTACAATGGCAACTGTGTCTGTTGCATCAATGAGATCAGTTCATAGTAGAGAGACACCAGTCCATCTTGTCCTTCAATCTGAGCTGCAATATCCTCCCTGTACATATTCTTAAGTATTAGGACGCAGCCATGGGGAATTGTGCTTTATAAGTGGTAGCCAGTTCCCTGAGAGGGACTGACAACAGAAAGAGGCTGCATCTAAAACCTAAAGGAAGGCGTTTGAAGCAGTAAACAGTCATGTCCCTTGTCTAAATTGATTGTGAAATTTCACTGATGGGAGACCTTATACCATAGGAATCTTGTGAAGTCTCAATCATCTGAGTGAAGCACAAGCTGAAGGAAAGCTTGAGTAATACTGACTATAATGGCAAAACATCATAGCAGAATCATGGAAGCACAGCCATTACTTCTGATAGAAGGTTAGGACCAATTACTAAAATGTCATTAAGCGATAGTACGGTTTCTTCATGAGCAAATCCATCAAAAACAGCTTACCATTTTATAATCCCCTGTCTTCCTTTCTTTTCTTTTTTTTTTTTTTTTTTAAATTATGAGAAGTGGCAGTATGTGCTTCAGAAGGAGCTAACTCAATATGGTATTGTCTGGTGTAATCTAACATCTGAGAGTCATAAATGTGTCTAAGCCTGTTGATTTTTTGTACAAGTTTTTGCAGTGCAGCATCTTTGAGAAGATCCATTGAACTCTTCCAAAAGCACAGAGTCTCTCATGCTCATTGATGGTTCCTGTTCAAACCTAACACACATCATTTCTAAATCCCAGAAACTGCTGATGTTATCACCCATTGGCCTTTGGGTCATGAGGTTAGCAAGGTTAATGGCGGTGTGGATTGTTGAAACACCTGGTCAACTCCCACTGAGAATCCAGTCAAACTTCGAGGACAGTAAGACTACGGATGGAGACATTCATAAGGGTAATGTGTTGTGAACAATTTGCTGGTACTGGTCAGTTCCTACAAGTAGATCAAAGGAAGTGTCCATACATTTGTCATTGGTATCAGCTAGTGAGAGGTTACATGCATGTTGCATAATTGCAGCATCTCATGGTATAGGCTGGTGGTTGCTGAAGGAATGTGAAGTCTCAAAGGTGTTGATACTAATGTGCTTGCTGTTCCATATAGTTCATAAATTAAGACAGACACGTCTGCATAATTCAGATGTGATAATCTTGGACTCAAATGTGTTGACTGTGGCAGGGCCCTAATATCAATCACTTGTAAATTCAGACTGGCAACCAAAGATCTGTTAACAAAGGTGAACTGAGTGCCAGCGTCCAGAATACAATGAACAGTTTTCTCTCGCTTGTGGGTCCTCTACATAAAATGCTTGCTGTCTGCAGATGCATGAAGTAGGGTTGCCCTGTGTTTACATTTTCCACTGAACTAGAAATCATTTATGCTCTGGACAATGTTGATGTTTTGAGGTCACAAATAGATTTGTGGTGGTTACCTTTACAGAATAAGCAAAAACCCTTGCCTTTCTTCACACAATTTTTAAAAGTAAGGCCTAGCTTGAGACACAGATACACAACTTCAGAATAATGAGACAATCTTTTTCCTCTAGTGTGCTTTGGCAGTCCAGAATCCAATGACCACATTGTGTGCAGAACATGTAGTACAGTTCTGGCATCCATTTATTACTGCAATTAGAGTGCATCTGTTTAGACTGAGCTGATGTAGAGGGTAATACATTTGAGTCCAGTTGTACCTCTCTGCGGATCTTCTGAGGGATGTGCACTCCACCTATTTCTTCTGCTAGAAACCCCATTAACTTTCGTCTCCTTTGGAGAAGTTATTTCTTTTTACATGGATTATTTAATGACACGGATTTCTTCTGGGAAGGTGCGCAATATCTTTGGAACTTACAAACTTTGCAATAGCAATTGATGTCTCCCCCGAATGATTTCAATGCTTGTATTCGGTTACATTATATGTATGTTAAATTGACACATTATCACAGGCAGTAGCCTGTGGCTAGTGAAGACAGAGACCCGTGATGGCAGCCTGTTGTCTCATCTCTATTCGACCGTTGTGGACTTCCCCTCTTAGCTAGTGGTTGACGATGACTGCATGATGCTTGTTGAATTAGGCAGTATATATGCAAGCCTGACGGGATAGTGTTTCTTGAATGTCAAATCTCCTATCTCTAAGTAATAATAGGCCAGAGGTGATAGGTGTAACTGTTGGTCAATCATTACATAATTTACCCAGCTTTTCCGCCATGTCAGCACTACCAAGAGCCCTGCTCGTGCTGTAATGTATAGAAACCCTTCCTTTCAGAGATCCTGTGTGGCATTTTCCGCAATGTCAGCTTACTAAACATGTGATCTTGCACTAGGATGCCTAGTTCCTCAGATGGCTTGTGATACCCTCCTTATGACAACTGACCATTGTGCTGTGTTGGTCACAGGAGCTGTTTGCTTTGCCATGTGGAACCATGGCACAATAAGCCGTATGTAATCAGTTTGTGTAAAATCAAGCACACAAAAAGAGTTCAATTCAAGTCACAGTTCAGCCACCCTGACTGGGGTAGGCAATCTATGACTCCCCATGAAACTGCTTCCTAAAATTTTTTCAGATGTGCTAATTTATGTCTTTTATCACCTTGCTCTCAATCAGACATTACAGTCTGATTAAAGTAAAAAGAAGTACCTAGTAACAATTTTGGAAATCAAAGTCACATAACGGCGAATGTGGGATTATGAAACATCATTTACCAGTGTAAAACAGAATGCATAATTTTCAGAATTTTAACTCGTGAACACTGATATATGCAAAAGTTGACAGGAATTAACACAAACAACCATGGTGTATCTATATGATTTTTTTTGTCATTTCTCCTTTATATATATGTGGTTCTCAAATCAGCTGGTTATGGTTTATGGGTGCACAACAGTGAGTTATCAATGTCTGCATTTGTGTCAAACCATAAGACCCACTGTAACAGGCAGGATATATCAGTTCTATTGTCAGAGCAAGTCAATGTCTTACCACTTCTAACAGAAATGTGCATCAAAAAGCAAGTGGTTTTCAAACATATACTTTTAATGCAATAATTTCAATGACAACAACAAACATTACCCTGCCCAAAAACGGAAAAGAGTAATGTATATGGATACCATCAATCATGAAAACTGAACAGAGCTGCATGGTGGTGTTGAAATGAAATGATGTGTCTGTATGTCACACACATTACTCCTGTTAGTGTCACTGGAGGGCTGCATGGGACGGCAAACTAAAGCAACTGGCTGAGGACTCTCTACAGGCCGAGAACAGTAGAGGGAATAGAGGAAGGGATGATAGTGGTGGATTTGAATTTGAAGGCAATGCTGTTGCCCACAATATAATATGATGTGACTTTCACAATTTGGTTTCATGTGTGGTTATCTTTTAATTTTATATCTGAAGAAAGTAGAGTTGAGCTAAAATTGACTTTTGAAGATTAAATGTTGTTAGCATATTCACCAATGTGAAATAATGACAAAATTACAAAAATTTTTGTGATTCAAGGTGCCAAAGAAAAATACAGTCTTGATTAAATTAACCACCTGGAAGTGTCCTTATGTTGCTTTATTTTCTCAGAAACTTATTTATTACAAATAAGTTTACTGAGCTGAGAGATCACCCTCAGCTCGTACATTCTGTGAAGAGGAATAAAACATCATGCTTCCATTACAATCAAAACATACCCTAAAATAAAATAATGTAGTAAAAACATGCAGATGATATATCGCTGATAACTGTAGGAACCAACAGTGTGTAGCAGGTCCATCTATGCAGGCGTGAAGAACACTGCTACATGTGGCCCAGCTCCTACTGGTTAAATAGTGGAAACCCCGGCCTTTGTCTCTAGCATAATGTCACTGGCAACCAATGGCCATGAGACTAAATTACACTGTGCAAAGAATTTGCATTACATGTATAATTATCAGGAGTCTGGTCCTTGAGAAAACAACAAAGAATATTTTGATCTTATTAAGAACAACATACAGTACAAAAACTGACAAGAAAGAGAAACAGTTAGAAATGTATTCTTTAAATATGGGCTGCACTCGGCAGGGCCTTCCAGTAATCATAAACATAGTAAAGATTGTCAGTAGGATGTAGCTTGGTAAATAAGGAGACGATGTAGCAGTGGGACCTCCTCCACGCCAATGGTTCCTACAGTCATCATAGATATATCAGCTGCACTTTTTTACTACACTATTTTATCTTTGTGTCGATTTCAGTTGTAAATGAAGCATTATGTTTCATTCCTCTTCACAGACTGTAAGATCTGGAGATGATTTCTTAGATGATTGAAGCTGGTCATTTAAAAATAAAAACAAACAACTTAAATGTGATCATGACTGTGTGTATTGAAATAAGTTAAAATACTATAAAGATTGTTGTTTTTCCTGGAACAATGTTCCGAAAGCTTTTATAACAATCCAAATTTCTGAGTTATTGACCATCAGTTTTTCCAGAGCAACTAATTATTTCTTTTAATTATCGATTATGCAACAAGACTGGTAACTGAAAATGTAAAACATACAAGAACATGGGAAAGTTCTTGGTAGTTCTGCAGTGTGTTAATTTTGGGTTATTTCTGCACACATTATAATGAATACATTTTGTGGAATTTTTTAACTTAATTTTGACTGAATGAATGACATTTTTTCTGTATTGTTATTGTTAAGCAACTGTATGAATATTTGTTCATACTGGATTTGCAGGAGCTGGTTTTTGCCTTGTAGATTACATAGTTCAACTGAATTCTTTAATATTAAATACCAAGTATTCCATTACCATGTGTTCGCAATTCTTGTTATTTCTCATTTGAGAAACTGGTGTGGTTTTACTCCATCATGTAGATCATTCCTTCCACCAACATTCTACTTCAAAAATGACATTAATATCCAAGTATGCAATCTGTACATACTAGTAAGCTTGTTCCCTACAAATAGCAGTTGGTACCCCACAATACACTCTACACTACCTGTCCACTGCACATTTACTGCGTAACTAAATATTCACCAAACATTGCCATAATATGTGTGATTATGACAAAGATCATTAGTACCACAAAAGTGAGTTATATGAACAAAAACTAAATGACAACTACAAATACTGCAAAATGCAATGACAAGGTTATTTTCAGAGGATAATTGCCAGCAATATGAAAAGAAGACAATATTGCACAATTATTTCTTACCTGTACGAAAGCCATGTACATTTTATCGACATCAGGCCTTTCTTCTCTGTCTACTTTTATGTTAACAAAATGTTCATTCATAACCTTTGCTATTTCACCATTTTCAAATGACTCTCTTTCCATTACATGACACCAGTGGCAGGTTGAATATCCAACAGAAAGAAATATCAGCTTATTTTCTTTCCTTGCTTTTTCAAATGCTTCATCACACCATGGATACCTTGAAATGGCAGAATATTTTTACAGTGATTTTCTTATTAAATATCAAACAAAATATGAACAAACTAGCTTTTTAAATTGTTACCAGTCCACAGGGTTCGTAGCATGCTGCAATAAATATGGTGATTTTTCAAAAGACAGTCGGTTCTGGTGCCCTTTCTCTTCTGATCCTTTAGCAGTAGCCATTGTCCTGGCAGCCAACAAACTGGAAACAACAAAAATAACAATTATTTGCATAAGGAGTATGTTCAGAATGGCTCAACAGTCAAGACTGTAAAAAGTTATGTTATTCAAACAAGTGAAGCAGGATGAACAACAGTGCTTTTTGGATCTATGCGAGGTGCAGTATGCACGGTGAATATTCCTTCTATACTATTTTGCCAGGACAGGAGTAATGTGGGTAATACAAAATGGCACTTCATGCTCCATGTTTCATTTGCTCTAAGTACAATAATAGTTCAATCTTTCCTCTCTCAAATGCCAAACATACACTTTGCTGGGCCAAACTGTACCTACCAGATGCTAATATATATTCACTGGACAAAAAAGGTGTCATGAACAAGCATCTTCCAGAACCAAAGGTTTCTTCACCCAATAGAATACAGGAACAGAAAATAAGTAGCAGCCCAAGAAATGACAAGACAAGAGGAGCTGCAATATGTAGGGAAGAGTCAATAGTCTGATGCCTTGGGTTCAGTGTCATCAATCATCCTCCATACAGTCCCAACTTGGCACCATCCAATATTCATCTGTTTCCAAAACTTGAAGAACACCTTCAAGGACTTTATTTATAGTGATGAAGTGAAGCAAGCAAAGGTGATATTGTGGCACCATCAACAATGCCAAACACCCTACAGTGACAGTATCAACAAACTGGTCTCTCTTTGAGAGAGATGCACTCGTAGCCAGGATGACTATTGAGAAATAAATACGTAGACATGAATGTTTGTTTTATTTAAAAAGGCTTTAAGAATGTTCACACAAAAAAATTCAGAGCCATTACTTTTCACCACACCCTCATATGTTAGGCGAATATAGTACCACATCACAAGAATTGCAGGTGGCACATTTATCACAAACTAGATGACCATATTCTGGGAGATTTTTTTCAAGAATCTCTATAGCCCACTAAAGACACAAGCACTCAGGTAACTGATTGTCAGAATGAGTGCATTACAGAAATACTAGCACAAAAGGAAGGGAAAGCAATTCAGCAGATGTAAAAGGAAAAATCTCTGGAAATGATGGGTTATGGGTTAATACTGGAGATAATAAAAGCAACTGGGACAAAAGATGAAAGCGAAATATGCGCAGTCATTCAGAGAATATTTTCATTAGAGGATGGTCTCAGACAGTTGTAAAAATGCAGAAATAACTGTAATCCCGTAAGGACATTAAAGGGGTAAACACACGTAAGTCTTCTGTCAGTGTTATGCCTACACCAAATTTTTACAAATATCCTTACTACCTCAGATTTTTAACCACAGAAGAAAAAGCAGTTCACTTTGTACAAGTGAGCACAGCACAATGTACCATCTCTACAAGTTGTCAATGAAGTAAAAAAAAAAAAAAAATCAGTTACCATTTTGCAAGGCTCTAAGCACTACGGGACTTAACATCTGAGGTCAACAGTCCCCTAGACTTAGAACTACTTAAACCTAATTAACCTAAGGACATCACACACATCCATGCCTGAGGCAGTATTCGAAACTGCAACTGTAGCAGCAGCGCGGTTCTGGACTGAAGCATCTAGAACCGCTTGGCCACAGCGGCTGGCGCTTTGTAAGGGGTTTGTAGACTATGAGAAAGCATTTAACACAATAGAAGAATTTTACACATTAAAACCTGTTCGGGCAGTAGATGACAACTGAGGAATAGGATTTAACTACATCAGTTTGTTGAAGAATATACACGGCAAGGCTACCGCTAAAAAGTACTTGGAGTTCATTTGAAGAAATGAATATTGTATTCAAAGTTGAAGATGTGACTGTGCATGTTACAAAACTGATACAGAAATTGGTTGGATTTATAGTAAGATGAAGTGATGGCAGATAGGCTAAAAAGATTCTGTGTTGGATTCCTCATGATATAAAAAGACCAAGAGGAGTTGATGGAAGACATACTGACAATGTAAAGAATCTGGTGGTGGTGGTAGCAGTGGTTGTTTTGGTGGTGGTGGTGGTGGTGGTGGTGGTGGTGGTGGTGGTGGTGGTGGTGGTGGTGGCTGCAGCTTAGATTATTAAAATAAATAAAGAAAAAAGCATTGCCTAAATCACAGTTTCTTTTATTAACGACTACTGGTTTCGATCTGCCCTGCAGATTATGTTCAGATCAGGTACTGATGATGTTTGGTTTGTGGGGCACTCAACTGTGCAGTCATCAGCGCCCGTACAATGCCCCAATCTTTACACAGTCCAATTTTAGACACATCCACAAATGATGATCATGATGAATATGATGAGGACAACACAAGCACCCAGCCCCGTCAGATCAGGTATTGCCAACAGTGGTATGAATGACATAAAATTTCAGGTCGAAGGGGCAGCACAGGGCCATGTGTGTGCAAGTTGTGATTGTGATTTTTGTGTGTGTGTGTGTGTGTGTGTGTGTGTGTGTTCTATCTTGGAAGGAAGACTTTGTCCAAAAGCTTAACATTTTGACACTCTCTTTTCACTGTGCCGGACTGTGATTCAGTGCCTCCTCTATGTGGCAAGTAGCAATCTATCCCTTCCACATTGCTGTTATTCTATCCAGAACTTTCTACTGTTTTATAAACTTATATGTTATTCATACCACAGTTGACGAACTGTACTTTGCAGTGTCAGATCCGAAGACAATCTGCAGGACAGATCAAACCCAGTAGTCATTAATAAATGAAATTGTGATCCAGGCAGTATTTGTTTGTTTACTGTAACAACTGAGATCATGGTTCCTGAGAAATAGCATCAATTATTAGATTATGAAACTTGACAGCTTTGTTACTGATAATTTTGAAACTGACACAAAAATTGCAGATTACACTGCAAGTTAACTTCCACATATTTATCACAAAGCATAAGTAACACCACTCTTGTCATAATTCTGAAGGGGAAAATCAAATAAACATCTAATAATTTTTCATAAATGTAGGGCCATAGTCATAATATATTTTTTTAAAGTCAGTACCGCCATCAGACTGTTTTTTCATTTGCAGTGTTACATTTACACGATCATGATTTCGGCGTAAAATGCCATTATCAAGTGTTTTAATGTTATATAGTGCCTAAGATGGCATACTGTCATATTTAAAATACACTATTAGACACAAAAAACAGTCTAATGGCAATACTGACTTAAAAGAAATAAACATCTGTTGATGATCATATCACATGAACAGCAAATTCTATATTAGTCCTCAAAAACTGCTTCTACTTTCAATGTTTTGATACAGTGGCTGAAAACTATTCGAATGAAGATTTTGTTGTTTGGGTTTGGCTCGCTCAACATTCAGGTTATTTGAGCTTACTACTAAGATGTATGGTATCATATGTAAACTGAACTCACTTTCCTGTAAAGGGCATTTCCATAGTTAGTAGAGAAGAGTGAGAGGCTCTTAACAAGTGTTCCATTGCGTGTACAATTATGATCATTTAGTGTGTCTTTTTAGGAAGGGACAATGAGAGAGAGAGAGAGAGAGAGAGAGAGAGAGAGGCAGAAAAATCCATGTATTGTTACATATTAGGTTAACATTTCATATGAACAAAAATGTTGGTAAAAGTAAAAATGGTGATGACTTCACAGACAAGGTAGAATCAACAATGTCAAAAGTTGAAGTCAAATTCTGACACAGAGTGTTTCATTAAAGCGAATACTTCAAAGCATAAAACATAATTGTCAACCTGGATCCTTCATCAATTTAAATAATCTGATTCAAGGTGATTGCTGGTTATGGTAGGTGAAACTTCACTTGATGTTAACATTAGCATTATGTCCCTCATTAAGAACACAAAGAAATTTCAAAAAACTGCTCGCTGTTGTGTTGCAAAACTGCATGTGATAATCAAAAAACTACATGACCTAAAATTTTAATAGGCTCTGCATGCACTAGAAGCAACAGAGAATAAGTAAATACAGCACATTCTTATCTGGTATAAAGTCCATATGTAGCACTAGATGACAGACTGATGACTTATCAAAATTAATTAGTGAAGAAAAGTAGTAGTTTTCATGTTGTCTTCTTTGCTTTTCAGTCTCTATTTTCTGCAATTCTGCAGCATGGTACTTGAAGAGCTTCTCCTTTTTGACTTGTTTATTGATGGCAATATCATTAATGACACCTATTATTGCAGACTTTTAGACAATAGCAATTACAGCCTATCAGACTGAAAGACTGCCAAGTCAAAGATGGGTTACTACTGTGGTGGAAACAACACAGTAGTCAACAGAGTGCTTCTGGAATGCCTGTAAACACCCTTCCTTAATACCAGATCTTTCCTATATGGTTTCCACAGATTTGGGCCACTATAGGAAGCACTGGAAGTACAGCTGTCTGAAGGCGATCAGTGGTGCAGTTTGTAGGTAATTTTTCACGTATACATTCCAATAACATTTACAGCACAGGAATCGTACAATTACCATCTGATGGAAAAAATGTAAAAACAATTCCTTGTTTTTAATATTTGATCCATCATACATCTACACCCATACACCTGCAAACCACAAAGTGTTCAGCAGAGGGTATTTCATGATGTACCAGTTATTAGGGTTTTTCCAGTTTCATGTATTGCATGTGGGAATGATTGTTTAAACACCTCTGTGTGAGTTATAAATAGTCTAATATTGTCTTTGAGACCCCTAGAGGATCAATGCATAGGGTCTTGTAACATATTCCTAGATATATGACTCACAATTGGTTCTTAAAACTTCGTAAGTAAGGTTTCACTTTCAAGGCTTAGCTAGTTCGGGTTCTTCAGCATCACCATGACACTCTCCCACAGGTAAAACAAACCTGTGACCATTCTTGTTACCATTGGCAAACTTAAAGAACCCAAAATAATCACTGTGTGCATCTACCGATCACCATCAGGCTACTTTATGGAGTTTTTGGACAGTGTAGAAAGACTCTTCAGTGATTTATGGAATTTTAAAGAAAATGTTATTATAGCTGGAGATGCCAATGTAAACTTTAAAATAACCTGTCAAAATGTATCTAAATAGAATAACTTGTCATATTCACATAACTTATCACTCACTGTCTATGAATATACTGGACTTGGAAAGATCTCTAAAACTACAATTGGTCAAATATTTTTTGACTTGCAAACATTTGATCACAATTTAGAAGTGACTGACATTGACTTGTCAGAAAACGAAGCAATAACATTTTGTTTAACTAATGTACTCAGCAAAAACTGTAGGAAAAATGAGAAATAGTTTTACAAAATATGTATAACTGAGGACAACATTAGGATTTTTAATTTACTGTTAAAAAATTCAAACAGGGGATTGTATAAATACAACAATGCAGATGTGAAGTTTGAGTCATTTTAAGCTTGTTACAAACTATGAAATTGCACCCTCTCTTAAGAAAACTAAAGCAAAACCAGAACTAACACCTGGTTAACACAGGGGATAAGAAAATCTTCAGAGCAACTTGGAACCGCTCAGCCACCGCGGCCGGCTTAATTAAATTGGCAAGGCAAAATCCAGCTCTGAAACAGTATGTAAACTGTTGCAGAAAAGTGTACTAGAAAGTCGTTACAGCAGCAAAAAAATTAATCAAAAATTCATACATCAACAGAAACAAGGGTAACAAAAAAGTAAAATCAGTTCGGAATGTGATATATACAAACTTAGGCAGAAGCAAAGCAAAACACATCAACATTGACCTTAAATGCAAGGCCAAAACCATAAAAGATTCTTTACAAATTGTAACTATATTTAATAGACACTACATGAGTATAGTACAAACTCATAAAAAGGGACCAATGACCAAGCAGTTTGGTCCCCCCCCCCCCCCCCCCCATTTTAAACCAACCACCTTATAAAAAACCAAAGTCATATAAGGCTAATCGTGACACATCTGTAAATCCCAAAACTATGTTTTTGTATCCTGTAACAGTACAAGAGGCGGAGAATGCAATTAGCAAACTAAAAAATCAATTTTCCTGTGGTACAGATGGCATTCCTGATAAAGTAATTAAACACATCAAATATATTGTTCCTCTGTTTGTTGATATAATTAATGCTTCTTTCACCACTTACACTTTCCTTAGAGAACATAAGATATCAATAATAATAACCATTATATAAAAACAGTGAACCTTATGATGTAAAAAACTACAGATCTTTATCAAAGTAGTCTTGTTTCTCAAAAATGTTTGAAAGAATAATGTATCAAAGACTACTTTTTTGAACAAATGTGGAATATTTGCCAATGAACAAAATGGTCTTCGGAAAAATAGATCGACTGAAACTGCTATATATAATTTCCTAAACATGTACCAGAGACTTGCCATTAGTGGGGAGGCTTGCGTGCCTCAGCCATACAGATAGCCGTACTGTAGGTGCAACCAGAGGGGTATCTGTTGAGAGGCCAGACAAATGTGTGCTTCCTGAAGTGGAGCAGCAGCCCTTTCAGTAATTGCAGGGGCAACAGTCTGGATGATTGACTGATCTGGCCTTGTAACACTAACCAAAACGGCCTTGCTGTGCTGGTACTGCAAATGGCTGAAAGCAAGGGGAAACTACGGCCGTAATTTTTCCCGAAGGCATGCAGCTTTATTGTATGGTTAAATGATGATGGCGTCCTCTTGGGTAAAATATTCCGGAAGTAAAATAGTCCCCCATTCGGATCTCCAGGTGGGGACAACTCAAGAGGACGTCGTTATCAGGAGAAAGAAAACTGGCATTCTACAGATAGGAGTGTGGAATGTCAGATTCCTTAATCGGGCAGGTAGGTTAGAAAATTTAAAAAGGGAAATGGATAGGTTAAAGTTAGATATAGTGGGAATTAGTGAAGTTCGGTGGCAGGAGGAACAAGACTTTTGGTCAGGTGAATACAGGTTTATAAACACAAAATCAAATAGGGGTAATGTAGGAGTAGGTTGAATAATGAATAGAAAAATAGGAGTGCGGGTAAGCTACTACAAACAGCATAGTGAACGCATGATTGTGGCCAAGATAGACACGAAGCCCACGTCTACTACAGTAGTCCAAGTTTATATGCCAACTAGCTCTGCAGATGACGAAGAAATTGAAGAAATGTATGATGAGATAAAAGAAATTATTCAGATAGTGAAGGGAGACGAAACTCTAATAGTAATGGGTGACTGGAATTCAATAGTAGGAAAAAGAAGAGAAGAAAACATAGTAGGTGAATATGGGTTGGGGGGAAGAAATGAAAGAGGAAGTCGCCTGGTAGAATTTTGCACAGAGCATAACTTAATCATAGCTAACACTTGGTTCAAGAATCATAAAAGAAGATTGTATACATGGAAGAAGCCTGGAGATACTGACAGGTTTCAGGTAGATTATATAATGGTAAGACAGAGATTTAGGAACTAGGTTTTAAATTGTAAGACATTTCCGGGGGCAGATGTGGACTCTGACCACAATCTATTGGTTATGAACTGTAGATTAAAACTGAAGAAACTGCAAAAAGGTGGGACTTTAAGGAGATGGGACCTGGATAAACTGAAAGAACCAGAGGTTGTACAGAGTTTCAAAGGATGAAGTAGTGAAGGCAGCAGAGGATGAAGTAGGTAAAAAGACGAGGGCTAGTAAAAATCCTTGGGTGACAGAAGAAATATTTAATTTAATTGATGAAAGAAGAAAATATAAAAATGCAGTAAATGAAGCAGGCAAAAGGAATACAAACGTCTCAAAAATGAGATCGACAGGAAGTGCAAAATGGCTAAGTAGGCATGGGTAGAGGACAAATGTAAGGATGTAGAGGCTTATCTCACTAGGGGTAATATAGATACTGCCTACAGGAAAATTAAAGAGACCTTTGGAGAAAAGAGAACCACTTGTATGAATATCAAGAGCTCAGATGGAAACCCAGTTCTAAGCAAAGAAGGGACAGCAAAAAGGTGGAAGGAGTATATAGAGGGTCTATACAAGGGCAATGTACTTGAGGACAATATTATGGAAATGGAAGAGGATGTAGATGAAGATGACATGGGAGATATGATACTGCGTGATGAGTTTGACAGAGCACTGAAAGACCTAAGTCGTAACAAGGCCCTGGGATTAGACAGTATTCCATTAGAATGGCTGCAAAATACTAACGCGAATTCTTTACAGACGAATGGAAAAACTGCTAGAAGCTGACCTCGGGGAAGATCAGTTTGGATTCCATAGAAATGTTGGAACACGTGAGGCAATACTCACCCTACGACTTATCTTAGAAGCTAAATTAAGGAAAAGCAAACCTACGTTTCTAGCATTTGTAGACTTCGAGAAAGCTTTTGACAATGTTGACTGGAATACTCTCTTTCAAATTCTGAAGGTGGCAGGGGTAAAATACAGGGAACGAAAAGCTATTTACAATTTGTACAGGAACCAGATGGCAGTTATAAGAGTCGAGGGGCATGAAAGGGAAGCAGTGGTTGGGAAAGGAGTGAGACAGGGTTGTAGCCTCTCCCCGGTGTTATTCAATCTGTATATTGAGCAAGCAGTAAAGGAAACAAAAGAAAAATTCGGAGTAGGTATTAAAATTCATGGAGAAGAAGTAAAAACTTTGAGGTTCGCCGATGACATTGTAATTCTGTCAGAGACAGCAAAGGACTTGGAAGAGCAGTTGAACGGAGTGGACAGTGTCTTGAAAGGAGGATATAAGATGAACATCAACAAAAGCAAAACGAGGATAATGGAATGTAGTCGAATTAAATCAGGTGATGCTGAGGGTATTAGATTAGGAAATGAGACACTTAAAGTAGTAAAGGAGTTTTGCTATTTAGGGAGTAAAATAACTGATGATGGTCGAAGTAGTGAGGATATAAAATGTAGACCGGCAATGGCAAGGAAATAGTTTCTGAAGAAGAAAAATTTGTTAACATCGAGTATAGATTTAAGTGTCAGAAAGTCGTTTCTGAAAGTATTTGTATGGAGTGTAGCCGTGTATAGAAGTGAAACATGGACGATAACTAGTTTGGACAAGAAGAGAATAGAAGCTTTTGAAATGTGGTGCTACAGAAGAATGCTGAAGATTAGATGGGTACATCACATAACTAATGAGGAGGTATTGAATAAAATTGGAGAGAAGAAGAGTTTGTGGCACAATTTGACTAGAAGAAGGGATTGTTTGGTAGGACATGATCTGAGACATCAAGGGATCACCAATTTAGTATTGGAGGGCAGTGTGGAGGGTAAAAATCGTAGAAGGAGACCTAGAGATGAATACACTAAGAAGATTTGGAAGGATGTAGGCTGCAGTACGTACTGTGAGATGAAGCAGTTTGCTCAGGATAGAGTAGTGTGGAGAGCTGCATCAAACCAGTCTCTGGACTGAAGACCACAACAACAACAAACTTGTTTGAAATTCCATTGATCATAATGAAATGAACTGTTGATTGCTTGTAGACTTATTTAATGTATTTGATGTTACTGACCATAAAATTTTGCCTCACAAACTATACTGCCATGGAATCTATAGCACTGATCATACGTAATTTAAGTCAGAAACTGGAAACAGTTCATGAAGGTAAATCCTACTTTTTCTGGATATGAGAAAGTTACTCATGGAGTACCTCAAGGATTGGTATTGGGGCCCCTGTGGTTCTTGATATTCATAAATGACTTACCAAGTTATTTAAAACAAGCTGATGCTGTACTGGTGGTGGTGGTTAGTGTTTAACGTCCCGTCGACAACGAGGTCATTAGAGACGGAGCGCAAGCTCGGGTTAGGGAAGGATTGGGAAGGAAATCGGCCGTGCCCTTTCAAAGGAACCATCCCGGCATTTGCCTGAAACGATTTAGGAAAATCACGGAAAACCTAAATCAGGATGGCCGGAGACGGGATTGAACCGTCGTCCTCCCGAATGCGAGTCCAGTGTGCTAACCACTGCGCCACCTCGCTCGGTTGATGCTGTACTGCTTGCTGACTATACTAGTCTCTTTGTTAAAACTCAGAATGTGACTGACTTATATAAAAAAAATAGAAGTAACAAATGAAGATATAGTTAAATGGTTTAGAGATAATGGTCTATCTATTAATGAGTAGAAAACATTATGGATGAACTATAGGCATACAGTAAATAAAGTAATCACTGACTTCATAGTGAAGTTAGGCAAACAGAATGTACTATTTTTTTTTATGAATTTGGTTAGATGAGCATCTTGAATGGGATAAACATATAGAATGACTCAATAAAAAAAATTAAATAAATGCTGTTACATATTAAGAATGTTCAAAAATTCCTGCGGTGAAGAAAAAGTGATGAGTGCCTATTATGCATTACGCATAGTCTACTGCGATATGGTGTCTTATCTTTGTATTTTTCAAGTATAGCAAAACACTCCTTCACTACTCAAAAACGGGCAATAAGAATTATAAAAAAAGAGTTGCACCTATGGAGTTCTGTAGGGTAATATTCACAGAACTTAAAGTTGTAACTCTTCAAAAAAAATATATATATATATATATATATATATATACACACACATTTTGAAATCCCACCCCCTGTTCTTTGCTTTGAACAGTGGTGACCGTAACTGAAACTAGACACAGAACTGGCTTCCATAGAGATGTCTTTTTACTGCCCTTCCCTTAAGAGTTAAAAAGATATCAAAGTTGCACATTTTTAAAAATGATCTTAAGAAAATCCTTATAAGTAAAAGCTTTTACAGTGTTGATGAGTACATGAATTTTATGAATTCAAGGAGATCCATAACTTAAGTTAAATGTAGCCATATGTCACTGGATATAATGTAAACTTAGAATTTGTTTGGTTTATGTAACTGGTTATCTGTCCGATTTTCATCTGTATTTGGATGATTTGTTTCTGTTTATGTACTTAATTATCTGTATGATTGGTATACAGACACTATTGCTTAAGTTTCTTCTTCTTCTCCTTCTCTTTTTTTATAAACATATGAAAAGTCCTATATCATTGTATATGATAAAATTGATGATCAATAAAGATGTTCAACATCCCCTGTTAGTCCCATTTGCTACAGATACGATATTTCAGGCTGGGTCACACAAGTGTTTTGTAAGCAGTCTGCTTTGTAAACTGTTTACAAAACTGAATTAATAAACTAAGTCCCTGTGTGTTAAACATAATGTCAATTATATTAAAAAAAAACACTTTCTTGAGCTTCTGTAACAATTTTTATTTTTTCAGAAACAGGTTTTTAGCCACTTGATCCATAAACAACTGCTTTATCATGAATTGCACAAGCAACTAAAAACTTGTTTGTGAATATCAATAAATATGATGGTAAAACATCAAAAACTGTTTCTTTTTTGTCTTTTTGTCATTATTATCATGTTATGCAAGGCATTGATGGGAATTACAGTGCTATTGTGAAAGATTTATCGATTATGCTTCACCCTCTGGAAAATTTTTAACTGAAACTGACATCTGACCATGGCTGGTGATAAACTTGAGAAAAATATGCAATTCAGATACATACATGCCTTGTAAGATGCCTATGGCACATGCAGTACAGATCTTAAGAACAGAAACTCATCTCAACACAAGACTTTCACAGATTTTTCTTGTCATTTACAGCAGAGTGAAAATAATGACCAAATACACTTTAAGAATAAATTCTGCATTTAAACTTTTTATGGCATCAAAATAGTGATTGGGTAAACATTGGATGTACAGTTAAAAAAAGAAGAAAGCAGAAACTAAAAAATAATGTATCAAAGGTTATTTAGTTTATCTCTTAAATAATGTACCAACTATGTAGAAGTTTTAAAGGCCATCATGTTGTTATTTATAAAAGAAGTGAAACCAAATCACTTCTGAATAACGAGCGAGGTGGCGCAGTGGTTAGACACTGGACTCGCATTCGGGAGGACGACGGTTCAATCCCGCGTCCGGCCACCCTGATTTAGGTTTTACGTGATTTCCCTAAATCACTCCAGGCAAATGCTGGGATGGTTCCTCTAAAAGGGCACGGCCAACTTCCTTCCCCATCCTTCCCTAATCCGATGAGACCGATGACCATGCTGTCTGGTCTCCTTCCCCAAAACCAACCAACCAACCAACTTCTGAATAATTAAACAGACTAGTGCATAAGCGACATTTCTTTAAAAATACTTTGTATGCCATCACAATACAGTGGAACAATACCACTGAATGCGAGGCACTGTTCATTGTTACTTAGAGGAACATGGATTTTTCACTACCCTGACCACCAATGTCAACTAGTATGTAAACATAAACAACACCAAAATTATAAAAGTTGTGAAAAATAAACAAATCATAGAAGAGTGTAACAGCTACTGAGGACTGAAATGTGGTTTACCAGGCTGAAGGGGCAGAAAACATATAGACCAAATTCTATGATGATATGCTAGAACATTTTGACTTTTTCTGTCCTTTTAAGGGAATATAGAGAGTACTAATCCATAACCAATGTGCAAAAACACCGGACTGACAATTGCCTCAAATATGATTAAACCCACGCAAAATATCCAAGACTAGTTAACAAAGCTGCAGACTTTCAAAAATAAGTACAATGAAGCCAAGAATGTCTTTCAGAAAGAGTTTCAAATCTAAGAAAACAGATATAAAGCAGTGAAATATCTCAGTCAGCAAATACAGCCAAGACTTCATGGAAAATAATACAAACTTTGCAGTCATCCCAAGCCAGAAACTGAAATTGTAAACATCTGACATTAAGTAAAAATAATTACAGTCTGCAGTGTTTTTAATAAATATTTTGTATCAGTACCTGTCAATCCAGTTAATCCCATAAATGTGAGTAGTAAGATGAAGCCCCATGAAAGAGACATTCTGGGAATTCGAAGAAGTGAGAGAACAGGAAATATGCAGGATAGTAAATAACCTAAAGAATAAGTACTTATCTTGTTGGGACAGCTTGTGTAGTGGTGCAGTTAAAGAAATGTAAGAAGGAATTAGCGGAGATAATTATTCATCCGATTGACTGCAGTATCAGAGAACACAACTTTCTATATGTACTGAAATAAAGCACAATTAAACTGGTACTTAGATAGAGGACTGACAGAAGAGGTTTTAAACTTCAGGCCCTCGTCATTAACACATATATTCAGTAAAGTATTTGAAATTGTGCTGCTGACACAACTCTGTGATTATTTATCAAAAAATAAATTCCTGGCATTGACACAGCATGGCATCCGAAATGATCACAGCAATTACAGAGTTTCCTCATAAAGTGTATGAGGTCCATGAGCAAGGAATGTAATCAAAAGGCATATTTGTAGATCTCACTAAAGCCTTTCACTCAGTAAATGACAAGTTACTCTTAAGTAAACCTGGTCCCTAGAATATAAATGCTGAAGCCATGCCTCCCTGGTTAGCCAGTTGTCAAAAGTAGCCTCAGGTCAGATACTCAAATCAGTTTATGGTGGGGCAATTTTTGCCCAGATTAATTATGTGATATATATGAGACTGTGCTGCTGAAATACATATGAACATAATATTAACCCTGTAGAAAAAGAGGAATCAGTATTATTCCTGGAATGCGGTTCAGAGGATCCTGCAGGAAAATCTAAATATCTCACAGGCTACTCACTGTATATTTACAAATTAATTACATTTTTTGTGACACATCAAAACAAGCAACCTAGTGCTATGACACCCACTTATAGGCCTATAATACAAGAAAGAAAACTATTGCTACAGATAAAGAACTACACTAATAACAGACCATAGTCCATACATGAATGGCCAGATGTGGTATAACAAACTACTTAGGTGTCACAAAGGGAACTTATTCCAAGTGATACTGAAATCATTTTTGATTAATAAATGCTTAAGCTCTCTTTCAGTGAAGATTAATATTAAACTAAATTGAAATCTTTGTATATTATGTTGTGTAAAATCTGAATATTACTAAGTACATTGAATATCTACTCTATAGGAAAATTACAAGAATTGGGTACAGTGGGCGATACCAAATCTACCATCGATAGAAAAGGAAAGCTATGAGAAAGACTGTGTGGTACATGCTATTTGGGTAATTTGCCGTTGGTAATTATATTTACTGTATCCTACAACAGTAACTGACACCCAATTCATTAGATCTGATGCAAAGCAGTTTAATCTTATGAATTCAAACCTACTCCAACTCTGTACTTAATGGTTATGCTATTGCCTTGATATCCCAAACCACAGAACTAATATATCATTCCAGTTTTGTGTCAATGACAGCTTGTTCTTTCTTCCAAAGTATTAAATGAGTTTACAAAAACCAATAAATAAATTACGCCTAAATAAGAATTCTGCAACGATCTTTAATATTTAATGGTGCAACATGAAAATTTACAGTCGAATTGGTACTGACATGATGAGATGTGTCACCACGGAACTTTTCTGATAAATACCTGCCGCGACTGTCACAACTAACTTAAAACATCTTTTACAGGGTATTTAAATTATTAACCAACAGTCAAAATTACAAATGCGACAATGCAATATTTGTGACACGTCTTGATAAACGTTAACCCTGTAACATAGAAAAGATGTAGACACAAAACATCCTAAATTTTCAGTTTCGTTCTCATCATAATTGGCGAAGTTGCAATGTATCAGTTAACGAACTAGTTAATTAATTGATAGTATAGGCGCAACTGTTGTAGTGGCAATAAGTATAACGTCTGTGCATTGCTTTATTTACACACTTGCAAGGGCGCCTATTGTCGCTGCTGACATAGGACCACGAAAATTTGTCAGTGGGAAATTTATTGAGGTACATTTGAAATAGATAATTACGCTCTTGTTAACAGCCCAGGCAATATACAAACCACAATACTTTACATGATAGAAAAAAATAATTACTGGAAATATGATTAGCACAAATGCGTAATCAACAGGGTTACGCTATGATTTGTTTAATCAATGTTGAGGAAAGTATTCGTCGATGCTAACCTAAAACAGGGTTGCTGTCTCTTGAAATACAGATCAATTCCACAGGTTTTATCAGAGTATTGCAGTCTTCTGCCAAAGGCTGCACCTACAACGCATTGCAGTAATCTTACTGAATTCATAACATTGAGGTGCTTTGCCCAGTATCTGTCACAGCCACCGAGGAAAACAAACCTGCAGCAGTTGTTTATGTTTAGAAAAGGGACAAAGTACTATGCTCTCAATATCGCAGAAATCACTGTGCAAATCGATCCACAAGTACACTGCGACTGCGAAATATGTTCTTGTCGCTTGTCACCTTACTGTGCATTGATAGCTTAATGACCTTGCAAATTATATTATTTGGTTATTATAGATGGACTATGAACGTTTGTACTATTGTTTTTTTTCTGGAAATCAGCGATGTTTTAACCCTGAGAAAAGCGTGCAAACGATTAAAGTTTTCGGTAGTTTTGCCACAATCATTACCTTAATTTTTGTCTGACGATTATGAAGAAGTCACACGAAGGAGAGAATATCGTCACCCAGTATACTCTCCCCTTCCTGTTGACATTAATTACGAAAGTTTTAAAAGTTTCATGTACGGAAAGCACATGAAGAGTTAAATTTTTATTGACATGTTCTGTTGCAATACGCACCGGGAAACCATGATATATTTCGTGAGGTAATTGATAATGATCACTCGTGGCGGCCAAGACAGTAGGAAGTTTTCACCCTCGGTACCATTTGTAGAATAGTTCGTAGTTTTAAAATTGATACCTTGACTGTTATTGGAGAAAAAATGTAAATCAATCCTCGTGATGAATAATAAATTTTCGTATTTCGTGGGAAAGTGCCTTCGAATGTAGACCACTAGTGACGTGGGTATCGAATTAATTATTTTGTATGTACATGCTATTTTACCAATAGTTCCAAACACAAAGGCGTAAAAAGAGCGTATTTGTACAAATTAAATGTTATAAACAAATCTCTCAGATCTATTGTGTCGTAACAACCAACGCTCAAAAAAAATTAATAATAACAATAATAGTTTTCTGCTCTTTTTCTGTTTGTGCACGTGTGACATATTATATCATTGGTCAGAGCTGATGACAGGCTCAGTTCATTCACAATTTCATATGCAAAAATTATTAACACTCTGCATGTACATCCATACCATGCAAAGCACAGTGAAATGCAAGACAGAGGATATTCCCCATTGTACCAATTATCAAGGCAGCTCCTCATTCTCTTTACATTCGGAGTGCAGGAGGAATGATTGTCTAAATGTTTCTGTAGCTGTTGTTGTTGTTGTTGTTGTGGTCTTCAGTCCTGAGACTGGTTTGATACAGCTCTCCATGCTACTCTATCCTGTGCAAGCTTCTTCATCTCCCAGTACTTACTGGTTTCTGTACAAATTGTAAATAGCCTTTCGCTCCCTGTATTTTACCCCTGCCACCTTCTGAATTTGAAAGAGAGTATTCCAGTTAACATTGTCAAAAGCTTTCTCTAAGTCTACAAATGCTAGAAACGTAGGTTTGTCTTTTCTCAATCTTCCTTCTAAGATAAGTCGTAAGGTTAGTATTGCCTCACGTGTTCCATCATTTCTACGGAATCCAAACTGATCTTCCCCGAGGTCCGCTTCTACCAGTTTTTCCATTCGTCTGTAAAGAATTCGAGTTAGTATTTTGCAGCTGTGACTTATTAAACTGATAGTTCGGTAATTTTCACATCTGTCAACACCTGCTTTCTTTGGGATTGGAATTATTATATTCTTCTTGAAATCTGAGGGTATTTCGGCTGTCTCACACATCTTGCTCACCAGATGGTAGAGTTTTGTCATGACTGGCTCTCCAAAGGCCATCAGTACTTCTAATGGAATGTTGTCTACTCCCGGGGCCTTGTTTCGACTCAGGTCTTTCAGTGCTCTGTCAAACTCTTCACGCAGTATCTTATCTCCCATTTCGTCTTCATCTACATCCTCTTCCATTTCCATAATATTGTCCTCAAGTACATTGCCCTTGTATAAACCCTCTATATACTCCTTCCACCTTTCTGCCTTCCCTTCTTTGCTTAGAACTGGGTTGCCATCTGAGCTCTTGATATTCATACAAGTGGTTCTCTTCTCTCCAAAGGTCTCTTTAATTTTCCTGTAGGCAGTATCTATCGTACCCCTAGTGAGACAAGCCTCTACATCCTTACATTTGTCCTCTAGCCATCCCTGCTTAGCCATTTTGCACTTCCTGTCGATCTCATTTTTGAGACGTTTGTATTCCTTTTTGCCTGCTTCATTTACTGCATTTTTATATTTTCTCCTTTCATCAATTTAATTCAATATTTCTTCTGTTACCCAAGGATTTCTATTAGCCCTCATCTTTTTACCTACTTGATCGTCTGCTGCCTTCACTACTTCATCCCTCAGAGCTACCCATTCTTCTTCTACTGTATTTCTTTCCCCCATTCCTGTCAATTGTTCCCTTATGCTCTCCCTGATACTCTGTACAACCTCTGGTACTTTCAGTTTATCCAGGTCCCATCTCCTTAAATTCCCACCTTTTTGCAGTTTCTTTAGTTTCAATCTGCAGTTCATAACCAATAGATTGTGGTCAGAATCCACATCTGCCCCCGGAAATGTCTTACAATTTAAATACTGGTTTCTATATCTCTGTCTTACCATTATATAATCTGTCTGATACCTTTTAGTATCTCCAGGATTCTTCCAGGTATACAACGTTCTTTTATGATTCTTGAACCAAGTGTTAGTTATGATTAAGTTATGCTCTGTGCAAAATTCTACAAGGCGGCTTCCTCTTTCATTTCTTCCCCCCAATCCATATTCACCTACTATGTTTCCTTCTCTCCCTTTTCCTACTGACGAATTGCAGTCACCCATGACTATTAAATTTTCGTCTCCCTTCACTACCTGAATAATTTCTTTTATCTCGTCATACATTTCATCTATTACTTCATCATCTGCAGAGCTAGTTGGCATATAAACTTGTACTACTGTAGTGGGCGTGGGCTTCGTGTCTATCTTGGCCACAATTATGCGTTCACTATGCTGTTTGTAGTAGCTAACCCGGACTCCTATTTTTTTATTCATTATTAAACCTACTCCTGCATTACCCCTATTTGATTTTATATTTATAACCCTGTATTCACCTGACCAAAAGTCTTGTTCCTCCTGCCACCGAACTTCACTAATTCCCACTATATCTAACTTTAACCTATCCATTTCCCTTTTTAAATTTTCTAACCTACCTGCCCGATTAAGGGATCTGACATTCCACGCTCCGATCCGTAGAACGCCAGTTTTCTTTCTCCTGATAACAACGTCCTCCTGAGTAGTCCCAGCCCGGAGATCCGAATGGGGGACTATTTTACCTCCGGAATATTTAATCATACAGTAAAGCTGCATGTCCTCGGGGAAAAAATACGGCTGTAGTTTCCCCTTGCTGTCAGCCATTTGCAGTACCAGCACAGCAAGGCCGTTTTGGTTAATGTTACAAGGCCAGATCAGTCAATCATCCTGACTGTTGCCCCTGCAACTACTGAAAAGGCTGCTGCCCCTCTTCAGGAACCACATGTTTGTCTGGCCTCTCAACAGATACCCCTCCATTGTGGTTGCACCTACGGTACGGCCATCTGTATCGCTGAGGCACGCAAGCCTCCCCACCAACGGCAAGGTCCATGGTTCATGGGGGGGTTTCTGTAGCTGTGATTAATTCTGACCTTACCTTCACGATCCCAATGGGAACGACACATAGAGGGTTATAGTATATTCCTGGATCCCTCACAGGTGGTTCTTGAAACTTTGTAGTCTTTCATGGTATAGTTTGCATCTATATTTAAGTGTTTGCCAGTTCAGTTTCTTCAACATCTTTGTGACGCTCTCCCAAGGATTGAACACATCCTTGACCATTCATGCTGTCCTCCTCTGTATATATTCGATATCCCTTGTTAGTCATATTTGATATGAGTCCCACACACTTGAGCAATATTCTAGATGGGCCGCAAGAGTGATTTCTAAACAGTCTTCTTTCTAGACTGATAAACTGAAGTCTGCTGCTTGTTTTACATATGACTTATCCTATGTGGTTGTTCCGTTCATACCTACAATTATACCCCTACAAAGTGTTATACTTAGGTATTTGTATAGGTTGACCAGCTTCAACTATGACTCACACATAATCTCATTATAGAGCACTAAGTGTTTTCAATCATATCAAGTGCTGACTGAATACTTGTGCAGTGTTCTCTAGACAGTACTACAGTACAGAAACTGCATCGCCTGCAAAAAGGCTGAGATTACTATTAAGATTGAAATTCATTTCTGAAACTCAACATAACTGTAATAGGTATAGATTTACTACCGAAAATGACATGTGAAAATTTGTCCTGCACCATGTCTTGGACATGGATTTCCCCACCTATAGTGAGCAAAACGAGGATAATGGAATGTAGTCAAATTAAATTGGGTGATACTGAGGGAATTAGATTCGGAAATGAGACAGTTAAAGTAGTAAAGGAGTTTTGCTATTTGGGGAGCAAAATAACTGATGATGGTTGAAGTAGAGAGGATATAAAATGTAGACTGGCAATGGCAAGGAAAGCGTTTCTGAAGAAGAGAAATTTGTTAACATCGAGTATAGATTTAAGTGACAGGAAGTCATTTCTGAAAGTATTTGTATTGAGTGTAGCCATGTATGGAAGTGAAACATGGACGATAAATAGTTTAGACAAGAAGAGAATAGAAGCTTTCGAAATGTGGTGCTACAGAAGAATGCTGAAGATTAGATGGGTAGATCACATAACTAATGAGGAGGTACTGAATAGAATTGGGGAGAAGAGGAGTTTGTGGCACAACTTGACGAGAAGAAGGGATCGGTTGGTAGGACATGTTCTGAGTCATCAAGGGATGACAAATTTAGCATTGGAGGGTAGCGTGGAGGATAAAAATGGTAGAGGGAGACCAAGAGATGAATACACTAAGCAGATTCAGAAGGATGTAGGTTGCAGTAAGTACTGGGAGATGAAGAAGCTTGCACAGGATAGAGTAGCATGGAGAGCTGCATCAAACCAGTCTCAGGACTGAAGACAACAACAACAACAACAACAACAGTGAGCAGTCGGCATACCTTTTAAGCTATCCAAGCACAGTCCATGGATTGACTCAAACTCCTGTACATCACACTCCTAACTATTTCTTCTCGTAGATAATTAATTGACTCTTGCACATCTCATGATTCCTGTGCAAGTTTTAGAATCTAGATAACGAGAAGTCATAGACTATTGTTGTCATTTTTGACTGAGGCTCTACTTCACCTTATGTATATTTATATTTGATGATGAAGTACAGTTTCAAATATTTAAATTATTCCTGAAATTCAGCTTAATTGTGATAGGTATAAATGTAAGAGACATATCAACATTTATACCAGTCTGTGACTCGAACCAGAATTTTCCAGTTACCACAAGCGGGCATCTTATCACTTAAGCTACCCAAGCACACTGCAGGCTGACCCAAACTTTCTTATATTATATACCTATCTATTTCTTCTCATGGGTTATTGACCGATGGCCTTTGTAGTTTGGTCCCTTCAATCCCCCCCCTGCCATAGGTTATTAATTGCTCATGCTTGGATAGCCTAAATGGTAAGGCGACCACTCGTGATAAGAAGGAAATTTAGGTTCGAGCCCCAGTCTGGCACAAATTTTGATAAGTAGCTTTAGGAGTACACCTATACCTATTATAGTTAAGTTTAATGTCAGGAATAAATTTCAATATCTGAATCTGTAATTTGCCATGAAATATAAATATACTATTAATATACTATTAATATTGTATGGCGGGTCATTAGTATACAGCATGAAACTATTGAAATTTTGGGACAGCACTTTTCATGAGTTGGACAACATATTGTTTGCCCCACATACATCTCACGTATTGACCACAAGGAGAAAATTCGAGAAATTAGAGCTGATACAGAGGCTGACTGACAATCATTCTTCCCACGCACTATTTGCAAGTGGAACAGGGTTGCAGGTATCAGATAGTGGTACCAAAAGTACCCTCCACCACACACCATTAGGTGGCTTGCAGAGTATGATGTAGACGTAGATGGAGAACAACAGCCCCAACGCAAACTTCCCTGAGGAACACCAAAAGTTATTTCTACATTTGTTGATGACTTGCGATCCGAGGTAACATGCTGTGTCCTTGGTACCAGAAATCCTCATTCCAGTCACAAATTGTGTTTGATACCTCAAATACATATATTTGATAATACTTGTAGACGTGGTAGCAAGTCAAATTCTTTTCAGAAATACTGTGTCTATCTGATTGTGTTGATATGTGCCTTTCACTATGTCATGTGAGAAAAAGTAGAGCTCTGTTTCATGTGATCAGTGTCTTTGAATCCCTTCAGTTCAAATTACCTGATTATGTTTGAATTCAGAATGTATTCTAAGATTCTACAATAAGTTAATTTCACAGATTTGGGAGCATATTGAAAAATCTGGGACCTAAATATTTGTGGCTGTTGTTTGCCTCACATACATCTCACGTATTCACCACAAGGAGAAAATTCAAGAAATTAGAGCTGTGGGGTATATTAATTGATTGTCCAGTTCTTGTGTTGTGATCATGCACAGACATTTTCAGTTTAAAATTATTCAAATTCTCTTGAACACTGAGAAGGCAGCTATATATATAGAGGCTTAGGACTGTCATAATATTGAGCTCTTTTACTGGATTATCTTGGAGTCATTGCTGCTATACATCTGATAGACTTTTTTTGGCACTTGAATACATTTTTTGAGATGGGGCAGTTACCCCATAAAGGTGTTCCTTAGGTAAGGTGGGAGTGGAAAAATGCAAAATATTCTTATGCTAGTAGCATTTTGCTTACATTCTTCCTTAGTTTGTAAAGCAGATAAATTACTTAAGAATGTTTCGAGCACAATTTTTCTGTATGACTCGCCCCACTGAGTTTCTGATCTATGTGGAAACCTAAGAGTTTGATTATTTTTTTGATGTTCATTGGAAACCCTTAAATTGAAAACAGTATCTTCAGTTTTATTGTTATCAATTTGTAAATAATTTCCCTGGTATCAATTAGTCCATCGGTCCATAGCTACATTTACAGTGCGTCGCAGCTCCTGTGGATCGATAAGTGTGATTAGATTTGTATAATCTAGACACAATATTGCCTGACAGGGCAAAAATGAGGGTAACAGACACATTGAACAGGAATGGACCCAGTACAGCCCTGTAGAACATCTTTAGATTTGAAAATTGAGATCAGCATTTCTGGTTTTTGATTTACTACCCTTACTTTCTTTGCCTGTCTGATCCACCAGTGTTTGGATGTTAACTTTGGTATCACTGACAGCCTTTAGATATGCCCAGTATTTCCTTTGTGTTTGTGAGAGAGGATTCAATAATTTTCTGCTACGGCAGTCGTTGAAGGCTTCACACATTGTTCTTTTTGACAGCCAAATGAGTTTCATTCAGCATCTCCCTGTGTATAGTCCAATGTTTTGTTTTACACCTCTGTTACTTTCAAAGTTTCTTTACAGTGACTGTATACCATGCAGGATCCCTCCCAATCACGAACTGTTCTGCCAGGTATGCATCTATCCAGTACTGGTCACTATTCTTCTATAAGTGAGCCACAGTGCTACATGCCCTTCCCCAGAGATAAACAATTGAAGTTCCATATTTGGATACACTACTGCCTCTTTATTTAGTTTGCTGAAAATCCAAATTCTTCTACTTGTTTTAGTTGACCTTTGTATATTGGTAATTGTTGTTGTTACAACTGCCACACTATAATTGATACCAATTTCTGTGAGGGTATCATCAAAGAAGTCACGTCTATTTGTTATTGTTAGTTTTAACGTATTTCCACCATGTTTGTAGGTTTTCTCTAAAGTTTTTGGTAACATCTGGAGGTGAGTCTGGTGGTCAACAGAAGGATTCAGTTATAAGCTTGCATCACCCTTGATACTGAGTCTAGCCCAGAGAATCTCACAAGAGTTTCAATTCCCACCTTGTTTCATTGAAGCTCCATGTACAAGGCTGATCTGCTCAATCTTCTTTGTCAGTCACTGGAATGATCCCAGTATGATCTCAGAGCCCAGACTAGGAATTGTTTGTCCCAATCTGCAGTTGGTTCTGTTTCCTCAATGGCTGTCAGAATAGCCTGTTCAACATGGCTGTCATGCTGTACCTTCCTGTAGTGTGGTTTGTTTACCTCAGCTTGTTTGTACAGCATCCACACCCTTTTGTAACAGTGATTGGCAGATCTTTCACAAATTCAATTCAGAATAAATGAATTTGCAGAGGTGCAGTTATTATAACACCATCTGTAATGAAAATGAAGCCATAAAAGTACAGCATGGAAGAAGCAGGTGCAATGCATATTGAGCACCTTTGCAGAAACATGATAGGCAGTAAGTATAATTACTTAGAACAGCAAGAGTGAGTGCTCATTTACAATATTACAGCAAATTGTATAACTTAAAAACATTCTTGAAAACCTTTTATACAGTTGTACTCAGGAGCTGCATACAACAGTATATGTGAAACAGTTATGCATCTAGTACAATATACAAGAGCTTCCTCAATTTTTCTCCTACTATTTGCATTATAAATTTTCATATATGTTGTTTCTAACTATAGGTAAATTGGAGCATTAAGACTTTCACATTGTCTGAAGTTTGTAATGTGTTACACTTAAGGGAGATGATGACTACTGCACAGTAAGATACCAGTATTTAAGGGCGAAAGTGTGTAGTTACTCATGCCATTTACTTTGCACACGAGGTACATGGTTGACAGAAAAGCATTAGAGTTAAGTAAATGCTACATTATGTAAATGATGATTCAAGTACATCCTTAGCACAACTACTATTAATTGCTATTGATATCAAGTTGCAGACAGGTACAATTAAAAGTGTCTTCTAATTGTGTCTGTCTGGGGCTTGATGTGTCTTCTTTATGGTAAGTAGCCATCTGTCTTTTCCTACATTGTTGATATTCCTACCTGGAGTTTCCATTGTTTGATTAACTGCTGTCAGTGACTTTTCTCTAACTGAATGTCTACAAGTAGTGAAACAGGAATGCTGACTCAAGTCATGTTTTTCTAATCATTATAAATAACTATCACGAAACAGTTCAGTGACAAGATATATATTATATGTTAATAGCCTATGTTTTAGTTGTCAAGAGGAAGAATGCTTTTATTAAATGGAGCTGAATAATGCATCTGAGACACTCATCAATAACCAAAATTTAGTGTACTAAAATTTTCTAAAGTAAATTTTCAGTCTGTGGATACCCTCACAGAAAAACAAGGAAAAACGAGACCAGTGCTGTAATAATAATGTAGCTGATTTTATATAAAAATGTCCACTCAAATGAAAAAACATTTATGAGTAATAAAGTTCAAGAAGGAAGAAGGGTGTTGGGAGGGGCGGGGGACATAAAGGTTATATGACACATTCACTTGGTATTTTTCATTTTGAGTTCTTCCTGGAAATGTATCACATTGACAACAAAAATTTATTAATTCAGCCAACGTAACTATAAGGCAGACAGTAAAAGATAGAACTTTAAGAGAAAATCACAGATCTCTAGTATTAATATTGTCATGACCATAGAAAATGTTAATAATTTTATTACACGTCATCAGAAAAAGTTAATAATTTGAATTAAATGTTAGATCATAGTGAGAAGTCGACACAGGCTTTCAAGCCCATGGAACAGGATGAGATAACCAGCCCCAACTCAGTCGAAAGCTGTCAGTAAAGTTCTTCTGTGTTAGGGACCACATTGTCAACTATAGTTGACAATGCACTCCCAAACCCACAAGAATTTTATTGACTGTGACAATGGCTGCGGAAGCCGATGTTTACAATAAACGGAAAGCTGTTTGCTTTTCAGCGGCTGACCAAACATGCCAGTGAAGATTAATCTGGACAGTTCACCAAGGCAACAGGGTCGAGGTCACAGGCATCAGTGGTAATCTTCCAGTGATCATAATGGTGGAGTTCGGAGTGAAATTGAATGATAGTCAAACATTAAGATGATCACATGTCGCGGAAAGCATTAAGATGATCACATGTAGTGGAAAGCTCCCAAGAGGATATCCCTGACTGATATCGCAGAGGGTTGAGTGCGCCACAGTCAATGTAGAATGGAATTAAAGCTCAGGGAGGGGCAGATTAAAGGAGAGGATAACAGTAGTGGAAGGGAGAGATTCAGCAAGTAATCTGAGCAGCTGGAGTGCAGTGACACTCCTCAGCAGCACCTGATGGAACAATTCATACTTCTACTACAGGAAGATGGTGACAGACTCTGGTGAGCACACAGCAACTGCTAGCTAAGTAGCAATTTTCAGTATCCATTGGAATTTGCACTGAAGAGAGCTGGCCTGTCTCTGTCTCAAAGAATTAAATTAGAGAAGTTTCAGTGAACAGCAGGAGCAAAGTTACGGGTTGGTACTTGTTTCTTGTACTACAGGGAAATTGGCCTTTGGGGGCCAGATGGCCAGTAGTTAGCAGACTGAATGGCTGTGAAAGCACTCATCTGTAATAAAGGTCCTTCCAAGTGGTTATTGAAAGCAATTAGCAGAATGAGGGGCAATGAAAGCACTCATCTCTGATAAAGGACCTTCCTAGCGATTATTGAAAGCATTTGACTGTCTGTTAAGGGGCTCTGAAGATACCTCAATACACAAATGTATCGGCACAGCAGTAAATGTCTTCATGTTTAGGTTAACTTGCTACTTCAGCAGATCATTCCTGCCAACTCCACAAGAATTACCAATCATCAATTAGCAAAATTATAGTTTTGTAAGTGATATACATGACAAGGCATCCTTCAAAACATTACTATATAGCTTCTCTGAAAACAACATAGAACAGATGGTTATGTAGTCCACTTATTATGGAATTACATTATACCTAATGGCAACAAATAGCCCTAACCACCTTGAGGGCACCCTCATTGAAACTGGTATCAGTGCCTCAAAAAAGAACTCAACACATTGTCGTCTGGACAGGAGCATTTAGAAGAACTGTGGCTCAACTTTTAAAGAATAGTTGCCCATATACTGATAGTTATGTTATCTAGTAGAACAGCTAATAATGGGAAGGACCCTTATGCTACAGCCAGTCTAAAGAAACATTGACTTCTGTGTGATAGAAGAGATGTTGAATAAAAGGCATTTGGCTGTCAAGAGGGCAATGTGTGAAGTCTTTTCCATAACTATAGCAGCAGAATCTTATCAAAAAAAAGGGACATGTGTAATGTAGTCCACTTACAGATGAGGTGGGAGCACTGACTAAGGGTACCAAGACAAAAGCAGAAACACTCAACTCCATTTTCAAATGTTCCTTCACTAAGGAAGATAAAAATGTATTGTCTAGTGTATTCCTTGCACCACTCGAAAGATGAGTTAGTTATTTGGTTTCATGTTACATGGATCATTTGTACAGTAAACCCTAAACCCCAGTGATGTGGATATTAGTTTTAACGCCATAGGGGAATAGCTAAAACCTAATATTAATAGAGGTTACAGGGCCTGATGGATCCTGTCAGATTCTGCAGCTGAACCGTAATATACTGTAGACCCACTGAAAAAAGAACTGTATGTATTGATTGGGAAAAGCACAGATCACATCTCTCTACAAAAAAGAGTAACAGAGGTGATCCACAAAACTACTGACCATTTTCTCATTGGGCACCCATCTGTTGTAGAATGCTAGAATATATTCCGACATCCAATATAAGGAGGTATCTTGAAGAAAATTACTTGCTTTAAGCAAATGAGTAAGAATTCTGAAAATAACAATAATGCAAAACTCAACTTGTGCTTATTGTGATGTTTAAACTTGTGCTTCTCTTGTGTGACATCCTGAAAACCATGGATCAAGGCAGTCAAGCAGATGCAATATATCTTGAATTCTAAAAAAACATTTGACATTGTACTTTCAATAAGGATAGATGTGGTACAGTCATATGGAGAGTCAAGTGAAATATGTGACTTGGTGATGATTTCTTGGTATCAAGGCTGCTGAATAGTATCTTGGATGGAGAGTCATTTGACAGATCTAGAAATAACTTAAGGTATGCCCCAAGGGTGTTGGAACTCTTACCTTTCATGTTGTATATCAGTGATCTAGCAGGCAATATTAACAGCAACTACAGACTTTCACAGATGATGTTGTTATCTATAATGAAGTACTATCTGAAAAAAATCTGCACTAATATGATGCGAGGGATGGCAACTCATGTTAAATATTCAGAAATGTAAAATTATGCACTTTTCAAAACAAAACAATGTAATACCTTATGACTGCAATATGGAGTCACAATTAGAATCTGTTAAGTAATACAAATACTTATATGTAACAACTTATAGGGATATTCAATGGACTGATCACAGTCTCTTCTCACATTCCATAAGTGTTAAGAACAATATGAAATCCTAACACATTTTATCATGTCATTCACTCTCTGCTATCCACTTCACAGTGGTACCTAAGCCAACAAACAGAAATGTTAAATTTATGTACACTGATAAAGCAAAACATTATGACCACCAATGTAATGGCATGCCGGTCCACCTTTTGGAACACAATTCAGCAGTTGTTCTGCATTGCACAGATTTAAGTTCTTGACATGTTTCTGTTATGGCACTGGATTTCCCCATTTGCTCATTGTTAAAATCATTCCCCATGCGTATGTGATGCACTTAATACTTTCTTCTCTGCACTGTGTCACATGTCAGTAATGCCACCAAACAGTATTCAATCGTTTTGAGTAGTTGTTATAATGTTTGCCTTTGAAGTCAAATAATAAGATCACAGCAAAAGAAGGGCAGATGATATGGGAATTAAAAAAAAAAAAAAAAAAAAAAAAAACATTACTTCTCTTCCACTAGGTATGAAGAACTGACAGTGAAAAGTTGATGCATGTTAGCACCCTGAAGCTATAAACACAGTAGTTACTGATGTAGATGATGATCAGTAACATTGCATTCCAGGAACATTGTTTTTTCAAAAGACAGGGTGACCTACGAGAAAGGGATGTTAGATAAACATGCAGAAAATGTATTGTCTGCCAGAATTGTGGAGATATGGATAAACATGAAGACAGTTTATTTTCAACAGGATGCAAATACATCCATGGCAGTGTGAGAAACATTTTCCCTGGATGCCTAGCCCTCATTTTGGTGGCCATAAATACCACCAAACCTGTGCTTGTGACATTTTCGTCTGAGTGTATTTGAAGGAGTGTGTTTATGTTAACAAATCCCAAAGTTTAATGGAGTTGAAAGCTACCAGTAAAGAAGAGGTGGAGTTAATTGACGAACGCCTGTGGCTCTAAGTTATGAGTAACTTTTGATAATGAGCTGTATTCGAGAGAATAGCCACCATTTAGATGGTATAATGTTAACCTTTGATCTTGCAGAAATAAAAGATTTTTATATAAAAAAAAAAGTCAGTGTACTGCTGCTCATTAGAAAACTGTCCATTTCTCAATGATTACATGCAAATTTTAGTAACACTCTACAACTTCTTTCAGAATCTACTTCTTGTCATTACAACCTTGAAGACTGAGCCATTCTGTTGTAAGTTCTTAAAATGAAGTTATGGTATACTCCTTACTGAGACATTAAAAACTCCAGTAGTCACACTACTGTAACTGAAAGTGTTTGTAAAATTTGTAGTATATCCGTACACATACATTATATTTCACTTCAGTAAGGTTATTGAAAGGTTACACACATTACGAGAAAGTAAATGGTAAACTTGAGAAGAATTGTGCCTTCATATATATATCTTCAGCTGCACAGATCATTGCAGTCAGCTTTACATGGCAATTTTTTTTAATTAACAACAATTTGGACCACCACCAACTTGTGAAAAAACCTTTTTTGACCTGTCCATATACAAGGCAAACAAATGATTTTTAATCAGTAGATATGCTCATATGGTAAGGGTGGGAAGAAGTATGCCTCATCTTCTCTTCAAATTTTGAATACGGGATGAAGTGAAATGTTAAAAACTTTATAGTTTCTGGTCTTCACAAAATCGTAATCATAACTCTGGTACTGAAAAGTAAATAGTCAGGTGACACCGACACCAATACCCTCAGTTGAAATGGTATTTACAAAACTGCACACTACAGCAAGCTGGAACTGTTAACAACATGTACCCATCCACAGACCCTAAACCTGCATATAACCTAGCCTAAATCATCTTTGTGGAAGCAGATTGTTTAATGAGGACATTATACAAAAATCACAAACAGCAAAATTATGAAGAGGAAAGTTGTTACTCACCATATAGCGGAGATGTTGAGTTGCAGATAGACACAAAAAAAAGACACACACACACAAACTACAGTCTTCTGAGACTGCAGTGGTGTGTGCGAGTTGCATTTTTTGTGTGTGTCTGTCGTCATTGTTGACGAAGCTTTAGTTATGAGAGTCTTTTTGTTGTGCCTATCTGCAACTCAGCATCTCCGCTATATGGTGAGTAGCAACTTTCCTCTTCATAACATTGTTACATTCCATCCTGCATTTTCCATTGTTTGACATAACAACATTGGATTATAGCTGTGCCACCCTCCTCTGCTATGAACCAAAACAGTGGTCAGCAACAGAAGAAAGATAAACTTGGATAATGTATCCCACACAGGCAGGATGTAGGCTCTGTAAGTGCACTTGTTCTTTTATTTTTGACAGCATCAGTATCTTTGTAATAGTCCCCGAGTTAAGATACAAATCTGCATAGTAGCCCCAAAACAATTTTATAATTGATGGTGACTCACTACTTTGTGTGAAAATAAATAATAGAGTACCCCCTAATATCCACATATCATAACTGTGTTACAAATGCCATTCCCATTTTTGACATTAGCAATAATACATCAGGTAGGGGGATCTTAGTATTGTACTGCCTAAAGCCAACCATGAAGGTGAAAATTTGCTCCCTACTATACTGTTCCGAAAAGATATTTAACATGTAGTTAGTTATGTTGAAAGAGACAATGACACAAATTTGAAGTAATTTATATTGCTCCATACAGAGTCATCTACTCCATATGATGTACATATCTCCCATGTTAAATTAATTGGATGCCCCTGTCCAATTTTTAGATCTGATAGAATGCAAGATGCCTTAAAAAGCATGTGATATTTTCAGTCTACTAATCATTTTAACAATTATCATTGCTTTAATGTTATGCACACTGATGGTTATCATTAGGAGCCTGCGGGGTCTAATTTGTTCCTTTCACTTACGGAATATTGTCAAGTGATCTTTCGCAGAACCCAAAGAAATTCTGGTTGTATGTAAAGGCTGTTAGTGGCACCAAAGTTAGTGTCCACTCCCTAGTGAATGAGACAGGAACTGAAATTGAGGGCAGCAAAGCAAAAGCTGAAATGCTTAACTACGTTTTCAAACAATCCTTTACAAAGGAAAACCCACTAGAATTGCTCCAATTTAGCGCTTGTACTACTGAAAAGATGAATGGAATAAATATAAGTGTCAGTGGTGTTGAGAACCAGCTGCAACCATTACAACTGATCAAAGCTCTAGGCTCCGATGGAATCCCTGTCAGATTCTATACTGAATTCACAGTTGAGTTAGCCCCTCTTCTAACTTTAATCTATTGTAGATCCCTCGAACAAAAAACCATGCCTAATTCTTGCAAAAAGGCACAGGTCACACCTGTCTACAAGAAGGGTAGTAGAAGTGATCCACAAAACTAGTGTCAAATATCATTTACACCCATTTGTTTTAGAATCTTAGAATGTATTCTGAGCTCAAACATAATGAGGTATCTTCGACATAATGGCCTCCCCAGTGCCTACCAGCACAGATTTCAGAAATATTGATCACGTGAAGCCCAACTCGCACTTTTCTCAAATGACATATTGAAAGCTTTGGCTCAAGACAATCAGGTAGATACAATGTTTCTTGATTCCCAAAAAGCATTACCTCGCAAGGCAAGACCACGACATCAGGATCGCAAATTTACTTCAGACTTTGTAAACCTTTAGTAGGCTATTAAAAAAACGTAATATGCAAGTAGTAAGGTGCACTACCCGGGCAATTATGAGAAAATCACAAGAGAAGTTTTATGCATCTGTTATCAGGCTTATGTATTCGTGCATAGGTGCTGAACTTTGTAGTTGATGGCGGTCAAGTGGTTAGTGCTTGAGCTCTGCAAGACGAACATGGATGATATGACATTTGAGAGGTTATATAAATAAAAATACCACATGCATTTGCATGAAGTTTTAGTGAATTTCATGTTATTTGACTACTTACTATTTTTAATAAAATTTAATTATTGAAACAAACACATTTATAACTATTGACAAGTACATTTCCTTGAAAATGTGTGCCTGTCATGATTTGCTGAATCCGTTGTACATGCAATCTGGTAAGGTACTCAGAATTACTTTGCACCTCAACTCTTCGAGCTGCAGAGACAGAGGCAGGCCCCATTTCGCTGTTAACGTGTAGCAGTGATATGTTGCTAATCAGCAAAAATAAATAGTGTAGGTGCAAATTTTTTGGCTATCACAGAATTCACATTTGCACTACAAAAATGAAAGTGAACACAAATACCCAAGTGTAACACTTTGTACGGATATGAGATGGAATGATCACATAGGTTCAGTCGTAGGTAAAGCAGGTGGTAAACTTCGGTTTATTGGTAGAACACTGGGAAAGCACAATCAGTCTACAAAAGATACTGCTTACAAATCACTTGTGTGAATGGTTCTAGAATATCGGTCAAGTATGTGGGGCCCTTACCAGATAGGACTAACAGCGATATCGAACTTATACAGAGAAGGGCAGCAGAATGGTCACCGGTTTGTTTAATCTGTGGGAGAGTGTCACAGAGATACAGAAGGAACTGGACTGGCAGACTCTTGAAGACAGACGTAAACTACCCCGAGAAAGTCTATTAACAAATCTTCAAGAACTAGCTTTAAATGATTACTCTAAAGATATACTACAACCCCCTATGTACCGCTCACTCAGGGATCATGGGGATACGATTAGAATAATTATACATGCAAAGAGGTATTCAAACAATCATTATTCCCGCACTCTACACGTAATAGTACAGGAAAAAACCATGATAACTTACATAATACGAAGTACCCTCTGCCATGCTCCTCGTGGTGGTTTGCAGAGTATAGTTGTAGATGTTTTAACTAATAAATTAATCATAAGTTATATGGAGAATTGGAAAACGGTATACCGCTTGATATTTTATTTTAGTATATAAGGTACTCCAGCTTTATTGCCATCAAAAAAAAAAAAAAAAAAAAAAAATTATGATTAAGTGATTTGGAACAATAGAATAGAGGATATACCATAATGAATTCATTTTCTACGAACCTCACAATAATTCCAAAAATTTCACTGAATATTTCTGGGAATAACATTCCAAGTTAGTTTAGCATAAAAAAAAACTGAGCAAGTAAGTTAGATGTCTTTTCTTTATGACAAAACAATTTTAAAGAGTACACAAGAGTAGTCACACACACATCTAGAGGCTTCATATAGAAAATAAATACTGTTTGCTAG
Source organism: Schistocerca nitens (assembly GCF_023898315.1). NCBI lineage: Eukaryota > Metazoa > Arthropoda > Insecta > Orthoptera > Acrididae > Schistocerca > Schistocerca nitens. The sequence continues at coordinate 182,975,839 of NC_064615.1, read as the reverse complement.
AATGCTCAGACCTGGACACACTATCTTGGCTAATGACATGCATTAACATTTCAGTGTGAATTTAACACTGCTCTTGAAAGTATTAGATTGTTTAATTTGTTTCATAGAGGCTTATCCTACTTAATTTTCTTCCTTTTACACAATTCCGTAAAGGGTAAATAGGATATATCATATGGCAGTTTATTTATTTTTTTCTTTTACATTAAGGGCATTTCACATTTTGACCATAGTATGATAAGTATATAGAACAAACTTTTCTATAAGGATAATGGGCTTTATTACCAAAGAGCCATTATGAAATAATGATCCATAGCAATAATGGGAATTCCTGGATGGAAAAATACGTAAAATAAGAGAAAGGCAGCCTCTTACCCATTGACTATTAACCCATTGCACACAAAAACACACAACAAAAAACAGTTGAACAGACATCCAAACACACAAGATCAGTGTAGCAGTGAGACAGATACCACAAGCATGTACACTTGGATATCTGTGCTCTTATTACAGAAAGAGCAGGCACTCGAAAGCTAGTGTTAACTGTTTTCTATTACGTATTTCTGTGTGCCACACACAAATCCTCTATACGTAACTGGTTATTTTTCAGATATAGAGTCACATAAATGAAATTTTAGTTGCACATCTCCATTCCTGTTCTGTAAATGAACCTTTTATTTAACAACTCTCATCCTGAATCAACATTTTAAAACAAGCACTCTCTCTATCATGCTTTATTAGACTGTGAAAAGTGTTGCATTTGCATAAGCCCTGCACATATAGTTATGAAACTGCAGGACAGACAGTGGTTAAGTCATCACCTGCCTGCTAAGATGTCTAATATAGGCCTACATTATTTGACTCTGCCTAATGGAATCAAAGAGAAAAAAGGAGATACCAACACAGGTTATCTCCTTTGACTAGCCACATCAGTAACACACAAAGAGAGACACAATCGTCGACCGCTGGCTAATCTCTGAATAAGTCTTTGAATTGCCACCAAGCTGCTTCTATATCACATTTGTTAGACGCACCAATCCATTCGGTGTTGACAGGGTAAACAAAACCTAAATAAATTTCAGTCTTCTTTTATGGACTTAAAATCATAACTACAGTATCAATTGATATAAGTTATATCCATGTTTTAAAAGGCTATCATTAGACCATTCACACATGTGATTTGGTAAACTGAGACACTTTCTTGGTAGCAAAAGCACAAGAATTTCAGGATTTTTAAATGAAATTACGACAACTCTATACCAAATTATACTGTCATTTACTGAATTTATGTACATACAGAAATTGTAATTACAATTTCTTTTTTCCAAACAAAGAATTATATAGGTCAGTTTTTGCTTCATCTGTCCAACTGCTTTCCGCTATAGGAGCCATAAAATTAACTAATTTTGGATGCACAACATATTTAATTCTCCGTCCCTTGGTTGCTCGTACGTCTATTTTCCGTTTCATCTTGCTTCTTAACTTCTGAAGCTCTAACCACTGTCGGCCAAGCTGCACTGGGTCCGTAACACCCGCAGTTTTACGTTCTATCAATTCTCGAAGCAACTGGTGATAAAAATCACTGTCATCAAATACTTCTGGATCGTATTCTTTTAATCTTTCCGACTCTTTTGGTTCTTCGTTTTTCGCATTCTTATCTTCCTGTATCTCCTGACATATAGGGGAGTATGTTGATCGCTTAAGTTGCGTTCTTTGAATAAGTCGATGACGATTACTCAAAATCTGCTCAATTTGTTTTAAAGTAGACTGTTCAAAATTTGAAAAATTTCTGCTGCTAATTTTTCCACTTGAAACACGAGTCTTATCATTCCATTTCTGAATAGTGCTGTTACGATACTCCAGGTATTCTTTATGCTGGTTATCTAATAATGTTCCATAATCATCAATCTTTCGTTTCTTAATTTTAGGCTCATACAACGATTTGTCTTCTACGTCTTCTTCAAGTAGATCTTCAGCTTCTCCATCTTCTTCTGTATCACTTGGTATTTCCTCGTCAGCACTTTCTGAACCTGCCTGTGAGGATTTCAAATTTCTGGTTTCGGGGAAAGACTGTAATAAAGCTTCACGTAGCACAATAAATTTCTCAAGCAAATCTGTAACAAAATTTTGGGTCTTATTCAATGCATCTTTCAACTGTGTTCCGCCTTTCTGTTTATAATCTTCAAAAGCTGCATGAGATGGGATTCTGTTAGCAGTCAACAAACACTTCTGAAGGTGAATCCTACATTCAAGTAAACTGTCCCACATTCTAAGCTGATTTCTAACACATCTGCCCTTCTCAATTTCTAGATTCGTATTTCTGTTCGAAACATGCTGAAAGTTGTCACTCCCAATATCTGAAACCTGTTTGTTTTCGGCGAGGTGTTGGGCTTCACCAGTAATACTGAAAGAATCGTCTGTTGCGCTGTCTTCGCCTTCTTCGGAACTGCCAGTGTCCACGGCTTCGTCATCCGTAGCAGCATCAGTAGTTTGCTCACTATATCCATAATCTGCGTCGTTTTCGCTCTCGCCAGAATCGCCGCGCTCCCACGATTCATTCCCGGCCTCCTCTTCGCTGCTACTGTTATCATCGTTGCTGCTGGGTCCCGGTACGAATACTTCATTTTTTCGTGGCTCAGCACCCAGAGACTTGCGAGAGACTTTCCGGCCTGAATACCTGGCATCCTGATCCTCTAATAGATCTACGCTCTTCTTAAACTTGGATATCACTATGTCGTCGTCACTGAATTCTTCCTGATAATTTTCTACTACTTTGGCTGCACTATCAATGTTTATGTCATCTTCCGGATCGAACGACACAGGAACCGGGTTAACTAATTCCAATATCGACTGAGAAGTGGTTTTTTGGTGAGATTCCATACTTGATAACAAACTCTATACTTCATATAAACAACTTCCACACACAACTTAAAGAACACATGTCACATGTACATCGAAACAGCATGGTTGTCAAAGGTAGTGCACAACTCACAGATAGAGTTCTTCGTATATTGATCGAGAGAAGCCTAAAATCTTTGTGTAAAGTCATCACAAGGAGATTATAATTTCCTTGACCATGCGGACTTTAAGGGTACAAACTTCAAAATTTTTTGAAGATATAAATCAGTAATCACCTGTCATGAATTCACAGTAAATTACAAAAACCAACGCCGAACAGAAAATAGAAATGCAACACTGTAACGTAATGAATTAATCTAATTATCAAGCCTTTGGATTGTACACAGTTTAGAAGCCATAGCGACAAGATTATTGACGTCGTATGGAATATTATTGTTGCAAGAGATGGCATTAAAGAAAATATGAGTCGAGAGATTAGCTTTCAAATTTGTAAATAAATGCAGTACGGAATAGCGTCATATTACTTGCTTTTTACGTTGTATTACACCTAACGAAAAAAAAAACAAGCAAACTGTAAACATAAGCTGTTAACGAGACATCCTGGAAATATAAGATACATGCAACGAAGTATGAGAAGTTAGTCTACTGCCTCAATTATCGTCCTTTTTGTTGCTTATCCGTTAGGGCAAAGAAAAACGATGCTATTTACATTCCTCAAGCACACAATAGTTTGCTCTGTCAAAATGTTGATGGTCCATTGAAGAAATAAGGTATTTAATTCCTATATCACTGAACTTGTACACTCAGTTTACCCCTTTTTCAGTAACATAGTTTATTCCAGTTTATACTGTACCAACATTTGAAACGAACACGTAATTCACGGTATTTATTTGACTAGTTTTTTGGTCTTTTATTTCCTGAATACGCTGTCCAAGAAGCATAGAACTATAATTTTGTGGACAGTGACGCACCATATCATCATACGGAACTATTAAAGAAAGTCGAGGTGTGTCATAATTTTTTTTCATTATTGTGTTGGCCTGGAGGTAACAAAAAGGAAGGCATATAATCGTTCTGTGATTTGATTCTCCCTGTGCGACTTACCTAACAAACTGTCAACCTTTCGTAAGAAGTGTTACTAACGTAAAATGTATGTCTCCACAGTATGCTATAGTTCGATCAGAAAACGGCAGTCCTCGTCAAGTAGCAGATTTTTTGCGTGACACTGGCACAGAACAAGTTCTTAATTGTATGTTGTAACAAAAAAAACTGTAACTTTGCTACAATATCTTTGAACTGCATTTACTTATGGTAAATCTATTCCTAAGGTGTTCCCTGCTTGCGTTGTTTTTAAATTACAAACTTTGGGAAAACAAAGCTGCACGTGAAGATAGTGATTGATTGTAAGCTGTCATCTTAAAATAAGCGAAAATGTCTTAAATATGTGTTCATCAAAGATTATATGCACATTTATGCATCTATTCACGTTAAGTGTTGCCACAGATTACTGCGGGCTCTGTGAGGAACCAGGAACTCACACATTGTGCTTGTATCCAGTAAGACAATACATTTTCATCGATTTTTTTATTAAGTAGACGTATGTTATAGTTGTTTACTGTGTGCTCATTCTTAAGGACAATTATTAACTTTAATGTAGGAATAATATATTCAGTCATTATTACAAAATGATGAAGCTTAAGGCACTTCTTTACTTCTGAGTAGAGCTTTTCTTCTTTTTTTCTCAGTGTTCGATTTGAAGCAAAGCTCTGCAGTTAGTTATCTAACTACTGTAATAATGCTTTTTGTTTATGGGGTGGGAAACTGACCGCTATTTTCCTTTGGAATGTCTGAATTCGAGTAAAATTTTGTAATGGGTTTTCTGACTAATGGCATTGCGGTTTTAGTGCATGAAATGGGAATCGGTTACCTCATTTATTCTGCCAGGTAATGTACCCCATTTAATGATTATAAAAAAGTCCGCCTCGATTGCAAATAGAAACCGGATGTGGACCTAGGTTTCGAGGCGGATAACCACGCCTTCTTCGGAACACACTAAAACTACAAACTGCCTAAAGTGTGTTCCGAAGAAGGCATGGTTATCCGTGTCGAAACCTGGGTCAACATCTGTTTTCTATTTGCAATCGAGGCGGATTGTTTATAACCATTAAATTATTCACGATTGCTGACGATCTGCAATGTTAAAAGTTTTGTAATTTACACATTATTCATTATTCACTAGATTTAAGCAAGGTTGCACAAGCACGAAGTACTTATGTGTGCATGGCCTGCTACAATTTCTGTAAGTCACTGTACATGTAGAAACACCCTACTTGCACACTGTCATACCAACTTACACATAAGTTACGAAAGTTAAAAGGCTTTTAGTTTTCTTTCACGGGTTCATTTCCACCACCACACCTACGATCTTCGCACATTGAGGCTAGGTGGAATAAACATCATACTATTCCCGTTCGTCCACATGTCAGTTTGTGCGAGAAAATGTCAATAGGATAATATTTTTGTTGTTTAGCTTCCACTGGGCTTTTTTTCTGGAGTGTTATGTGGTTCTCTCTGTAGCAAATACTTTAAAAAAGCTATACAGAGATGTAGGTTAGAAGTTCTCTTCAGAAGAATGAGTCAGTATTCTGCTGTAGGCAACTTCAGAAACTTTCAGAAAGATTGGAAGGATGAAATGGGTCTGTAATTAGAAGTGGTCTGCTTATCTCCCTTTGTATATTTGTGTATCATTACAGCATTTTCATTTCCTTGGAGAAATATGATTTTGTTGCTGACTTATCATAAATATCATGCTAGTCCTATGAAGTCAGAAAAATATTTTAATACTCTAAAAGAAATACCATCATAGACAGCAGATTTATTACATTTTGTGACATGATTAATCTAGTAAATTCTTAAAGGGTTTCATTTTTGAAACTGATATCTGCTGGTGGTACAGCAATACCTAATAAGTAAATTTGATGCATCTCTGCATGATTAGATTAGATTAGATTAGATTTACTTTCATTCCAATTGATCCGTAGTGAGGAGGTCCTCCAGGATGTGGAACATGTCAGAAAAACAACAATACATGACAAATATTTACAATTAAAACAAATAAGCTAATGTACCATTCCACAGGTCCCAAGTGGAATGATCGTCATTTTTTAATGAACACTAAGAGTAATTTTACAAATACTAATGCACTGAATTTAAAATAAAAAAGTTTTTTATTTATTTATAAGGTAATACAACTACTGTAATACTTATTTACAATGAACACATTACTGCACTGAAATGGTGCAGAAGTTAGATTATACTAACACACACACACACACACACACACACACACACACACACACACACACACAAATTTTCAGTGAACACATTACTGCACTGAAATTGTGCAGAAGTTATGTTGTACTTATATACAAATCAGTTGGTTTTACTAAGAAATTCATCAATGGAGTAGAAGGAGTTGGCCACCAATAAATCCTTTAGGCTTCTCTTAAACTGAATTTCATTGGTTGTTAAGCTTTTTATGGTTGTTTATTAACTGATGCAGTGTTTACTGCTGCTGTGACGAAGTTTTTAATGTATTTGGTGCCCATTGATTTCAATGTGTCGCCATTTCTGTTACATTTAGGGTCTCTGCACTCAATTTCAGGTGCATTACTATTTTTTGTGTTTTGCTTAATAAAATGCAAACTGGTTTTGTTTTGTTTTATTTTTAGAGTATCTTATTTCTTGAGCAAAATTCGTGTTTTTTGTTTTTTTAATAATGAACAGTGTGATTTTACAATACTTGTGGTAAGGCATTTTTAATACCAAACTATTAGCTGTACTTGAATTAGGCAGAGCTTTCTCTTTCTGGCATTAGATACTTTAATCTCAGGAGTTTTCTACTACTCATTCTTGTTTCTGTTCAGTTTTATCGTTTCATATGAGATACGACAATAAAGTAATGAGTCTGATGTGAAAAAAATGTTGCTTACCGTTTTAGTCAAGTTTAGTGTTGTCTCCTTCAAATTAGTTCCCTTCTGATTGCACACACTTTTTCCAGCGCTTCTGCCATTGATGGTAACATTTCTGGATCTCATCTTCTGTAATATCCTCCAAGACCTCCCTCATAGCTTTTTGGACATCTTGTGTTGTTTGAAAATGGTATTCTTTTGGCCACCGTTTTGACTCTTGGAAACAGAAAAAAGTCGCACAGAGCGATATCTGGTGAATAAGGCGGCTGTTGTAGTACTGAAATTTGTTTTGATGTTAAAAATTGCTGTACTGACAGAGCAGTATGGGATGGCGCATTATCTTGATGCAGAATCCAATCTTTCTCATACCAAGATCTTCAGTTATTATCATACGAACCGTTTCTCGATTGATGTTTAGTTCTTCTGCAATCATTTTCACAGATAATCTTCGATCAGATCGTACGAGTCCATACACCCTGGCCAAGTTGACATCCACCATGAGGTTGATGGTCATCCACAGCGATTTTCATCTTCAACATTCGTTCTGCCTTCACTAAACATATTATGCCAACGAAAAACTTGAGCTCTTGACATAACCTCCTCTCCAAAAGCCTTCTGAAGCTTACCATAAGTTGTCGTCGCGTTTTCACACAATTTGACACAAAAAGAAATGGCATACCATTGCCCAACATTATGCTGTTCCATTTCTGTGACGAGAGACACAAACACACGTTAACTTATTACAGCACAACTCACGACCGAGCAGTTGCATCGATGCGCCGCTTGGACTAGAAGCAGCTTATAGACCAAGGTCAAAGATATTGTGCCTATGCAAGCCTACAGGGTTGCCACATCTTGCAAAGAAAATCAGTCTCATTTCTTTATTGTCACACCTGGTATTTCAGGAGACATGGTATCATACCTACATTTATTACAGTCCAATTAAAATTACTTGATAGTTGACACCTGTCACTTGCTGGTACAGTGTTGCCACAACCACTGCCAGTTACTGCTTAGTTAGAGGCGATGCATGAACATGGTGGGACACTTCATAAATGCTGTTAATGTGTAATACAGAGCAATGTTGGGTGTATGAGTTATGATAGAAATGGGAGAAGCTCTGTTGACATCTGATATTAAGTGAGCAATGAATGGATTATGGCAGATGATAGGTTTTGTAGCCCTGAATTTAAACTGGTGTCCTAACCTATTCACAACCTAGTGATGTGCAATGTATCTGAGAAGACAGTGATCAGAAATCAGTGACAGAACAAAAATCAGTCACTTTGTTGACAACCTTTAAAGCTAACTCTGTGAGTACACTCAAGATAGAAAAATTTCATAATATGTTTCTTTGCTTTGTCATCTTCCACAGCAAAATTTCAGTTTCAGCAGTAAAAATATGGGGTTTCTCACTGTTGTTGATTACCTGAAACTACCCTCACACTGGCCACATTACCAACTGATAAACATTTCTGATTGGCACTTCCTTGCAGATTATAGGCTACCCAAGCAGATTCCAAGCGAAAAAGAATGAAAGGAAGGAAAATAACAACAAATAAAAAAGTCAATACAGTTATGAGAATGACATGGCAAAGTATTAGAAATAAAAAAAAACATTTAGACCAATTAATTGAATAAAAAGGATAATCAAAGTCTTTTGATTAGATTCAGAAAAATAAAAATTTATCTGTATGTGAAAATATGCAATCCTTCGACCCCCTACATGCCAGATTTACATGCTAACCACTATGCTATTCCATTACTCATCAAAAGACTATTATATTTATGGCACCACTGTCTCAGTCACAAACGACTAAGTGAGAGCCTTCAAGAATTCAGCTTCAGCAAATGTCGTATGAAGCTTGTCTAATGTAACCTGATTCCCATGATTGTAATAACTGTACAAATAACGTTGAATCGTGTCTTGTGTGGATGAATCCATTAGTGTTTGGTTAATGCTATGAATGAAATGTGTATATTTCGTTAGAAACTGTGTGTGTGTGTGTGTGTGTGTGTGTGTGTGTGTGTGTGTGTGTGTGTGTGTGTTGTTTTTGGTTTGGTTATAATGTGTGAAGAAATACAAAATAAAATGACCAGAGCCAGGATCAGGATCCGAACACATCAAGAAAGAAAGCTGGACAAGGAATTGGAAATGAACTAATTGTTGTGTCAGTATGACAATTTCGAATGGTTCAGGTGTGATGCTAAGCATAAATGTGGCTCAAAGGGATTCATAATTGATTTTATTCATTCAGAACTGATTTTCGAACTAAATTTTGTCCTCAGCATATAGATCTCTTATTAATGCAGTGTGTGCTCCCAGATACTTCCTACAAGAAACCTATTTTCATACCCAACATCTGTGGGCCCAATTATTCTTCATCAGTGTCACTCTTAAGTTTTTCAGCTAAAAGCTGCACAACCATATTCACTTCTACATGAATAATATCACTTGTCACCATCATGAGTCATATAACTTATACTTACAAATTACATTACAAAAAGTAGTATCAACACTGAATGTTTTAAACTCTGATAAACATTTGGCCCCGTCACATCTTCAGTAGAGAAAATGTATATTATCCTTTCTAAATGTCATTGTCAGAAATGGGTAGGACAGACTTCACTGTGCTCCTGATCATTTCACTCATACTCTACCTGTCTTTAATTTGACACACCAATTGATAACATTTGGTATCAGACCTTGGACCAAATAAAAAATTTCTTCTTAGCCAGAGGATTTATAAATAATATTACTAACTAAAAAGACAATACTTATTCAAACTAAAAGATGTAAGACTACTGAATGAATAAGTATTTAGTATTGTGAGGAAAAATAAGGCCATTGAATAGTTTGGCAGCACCACATTTAATTTCCTTATTTTCCTCTTTCTAACAACAGTAAATTATTGGAAACAGCAGTGCAAAAACTACAGGCTGTATTACACTTTCCAGTTACATTAATGCAGTCACCTGTCAAAAGCGTGAATAACCACCTTTTTCAGCTCGGATTGCTGCAAGACATGCAGGAAGAGAGTCAGCAAGGTTCTGGAAAGTAAAACGTATGTAGAGCTATGCTGATTCCAGTACCATGACCAGCACCGGTAGGTTTCTCGGTTGAGGATCTGTGACGCTAACAGCCCGATTGAGATGGTCCCAACAGTGTTAAATCTGTGGAGTTTGGTGACCAGTGGAATGCAGTAAACCTATTCTGGTGCTCTTCGAACACTGCAAGCTGTGTGACATGTTGCATTGTTCTGCTGATAGATGCCATTGTGCTGAGGAAAAACAAGTTCCATAGAGGGGTGGATATGGTCCCCAGCATAGATGCATACTCGCGTCGATCCATTGTGCCTTTCAGAATGACAAGATCACTATGGAATACCATGAAAATTTTCCTCAGACCCTAACACTCTCTCCTCTCGCCTGGACCCTTTTGACGATTCTTGCAGTTTGTTTGCTCTCAGACGTCTTATGCCGTACACGCCAACAGCAGAAAACGCAATTCATCTGAAATGGCCTGTCACCACTCAGTGGACGTCCAGATGCGACTTTGGCTTGCAAATTCCAGCCTTTGTCGCTGATGAGCAGCAGTCAGCAGACGTGCATGAATCAGATAGTCATTGAGGAGATATTGGTAGTAGGGCCTTGGTTCATCCCAGTGGTCAGTTGCTCAACAGTAGCATATGTGTTCTCCCATCATCTATGGCCTGTGGCGCACATTTGCCTTGGCACTGGTTTTGGATAGTGGCATTTTGTCATGCACAGTGTACTTTAACCATGGTGGCACTTGAACAGTTTACAGACTTAGCCATTTCAGAGATCCTTCCACCTTTGGGTCAGAATCCAATGATCATGCCCTTTTGGATGTGAGGTAAATCACTATGTTTCTGCATTATGACAATGACTGCACAGTTTTGTGCATTCCCCCAACATGCTGTATGTACCTTCCACTGTTAGTCCTGCCACCTGTCAATTGTGAATGGTTACTGCACATTGACTTCGAACATAGGTGGTGGTCGCATTAATATGCTGGACTGTTTATAAAGTTAGGTAAGAATATTCATTTCAATATAGAAGGGGGACATCCAACACATACAGATAATGTACAGACAACTTACTAAAAGGGTAAGTATTTTATTTTTTATACGCCATCTGTAACACAGTCCAAGAGAATGAAGCACTACATACAAACTGTCCCATAAACAAAAGACATTTTACATCAAAAGAAGCTATTGAGAGCCAGTTTAAGTTAATATGAAATTTAAAATGAGTGCACCCTAAGATAATTCGGTGGTGTGTTTAGCTCATTTGTTGGTGTGGTTTCTTCCTTTATGGCTGACCTGCATACAGTACAATAATCAACAATATTAGGGTTAGATTACTTTCTACCTTTGAAAAATTGTGTTATTTGGCTTACTGTTGATGGTAACATTGAATTTATGACTATTCAATTCAGTGAAAGTGCGAGGGCTTATTATGTTCTTAAATGTGTGGTCTCTGCTGTGGATCGAAAAACATCATGTTGAACAGCTACTCATTTAACAGTTATGTTGTTCTACACAATAAATTGTTATCTATGGACCTTTATCATGAATCTTGTAGAGTCTTTCAATACGTTTCTGAGGTCCAGAGGATAGTGAACGATTTTACAGTTTAAAACAAAACAACAAAATACTCTTTTCAACACATGTCCTGGTATGTTCTAAAGTGAAATTCTGATCTGTTATGTTGTTAATGTAATACAACACGAAATAGATGCCTCAAAAATGGTATGGAACTACATGTAACTGTTTTCCTGGTGTTTCTCTTAAGAGTCGTCAGTTTTTCTCTGGTGTTTCAGAAGATTGTGGTTTTTATTGGCCCATAAATTACCTTTTATGCAGATATGTACTTGTTACATAGGACAGATATGTTGTTGCACTTACAATCTAGACAGTATATAAAAGTAAATAGCTTACACAGTATAAACATCATAATACCTTGGTGTGCAAAACTTAAGGACAAAAGTAAATTTTGAATGAAATGAAGTGTCACTGTCAAGTAACATTGCTCGGTGGAGTTTGGACCATATTTAGGAAGAACTGCTACAGTACAGTACAGAAAGTAACTGAAATAAATACGCACTGAAACGAACAGAAGTGACACTTTCATTCAAATACGATAATTACATGGAAGTCGCCGCATTATATGATGGTCACCTAGTCGTTACAAAACGTAGGACATGGTTCTTAGTAGGCTGTGTGATCATTACAGATGGGAGTGCATGTTCTGCAACATTCTTCCATGCTGGCTACAAGTTTGGTAAGGAATTCTTGTGACAGGACGTTGCATTGCGCAACCAGAATGGTTGAGATTTCTGGATCTGCTGCAGTACATCTCCCCAACACATCTCATGCTTGCTCGCTGGGATTTTTTTATATACCATTCTTCCCTGTCTGTAATCTTTAATGATCTTAGTGTACCACCATAGATCTTCCAATACTTCCATAATATCTCACTTTTTTCATTTTTGGCATCGAAATGTCAGTCTCAAATGACTTCAACATTCATCATCATTTTGATAAGGACACATTTCCCTAGATGTATTTTCTATTTTCTTTTTTCCTACAACATCCTTGAAATATATTACTTTAAATCTTCCCTCTGAATTTTCCCTGTTAATTGACCCATCAGGATCATATGGTACCCCTGACAATGCATTGGCTGTACAGTTGTCTCCACCTCTTGCATGATGTATTTTGTAGTCAAACTATTGTATATGCAATGCCCATCTCCTAAATCTGTCATACAATAGTCGATAGCTTTAAAAATGCTAATGCTTCATTGTCAGTATAAACTTCAACTTTGTGCTCCCATAAGAAACTTTTAAATTTTTTGAATCCCTATCTGATAGCCAAAGCTTTTTTTCTGGCCCAATATAATTTCTTCCATACTTCATCATCACCCTACCTGCAAAAGCTATAGACTGGCATGGCTTGTTCTCATCTTCTCGTATTTCTTGGAAAATATGAACCGCAATACCATAATTGCACAAATCGGCTCCCACATGAAATAGTACCGCTAGATCTGGACAATATAAAATTAGTCTTTCATAAGTTCTTCCTCTAACTTCTCAAACAGTACCTGGCATTTTTGGTTCAAATAAACACATTATTTTTCTTCAATAAACTGCACAATTCTGGATTATTAAAAACTTGCCTCTCCACACATTTACAATGAAAACTACAGACATCAAAGAGTGCTTGCGATTGGTTTTTGATTCCTGTTGGTGGGCAGTTTCTTATAACATCTAATTTTTGTCAGCCTTTGGTTATCCCTGAACTGGTGATAATATGGCCTAACAATTCTATCTCTTTTTTCACAAATTCATTGTTTTTATTTTCGATATCATTCCACCACATCTTAGTTTTTGGAAAATCTCATTTAACAGTTCCTCCTCCCATGAAGAAGTCACTGTCAATAAATCTTCAACATAGACTGTAATTCTGGCACTAAGTTCTTTCCCTAGTACACTATCCAGAGCTGAGATGAATACTGATACAGAAGTATTTAATCCAAAATGAGTAGTTATATACCAGTAGAATATTCCTGCAAAAAGGAATACTGTCAGTTTTCGTGATTCTTGTTCGAGAGATATCTGTCAGTAAGCAGCAGTCATATCAAGACTCGTCACATACCACATGTTGTGAAACTTGTGCAACACGTAATCTAAACATTCAGAATGGTCTGTGTCCTACGTCACAATTGTTAAGCTCATGTGCATTTATTATGATTCTAATGCTATTATTTATTGTTTACCAAAACGAGTGGATTATTGTATTGGTTCTTAGATCGTTCTATAATCCTCCTGCTGGCATATCTCTTTTTGTGCTGCTTCTTTCTTAGATAGCAATACCTGATAAACTGGTCAAAAAAATAGCTCATAGAGTATCGTTTCCACCTTATATTCAAAATCCCATACCTGACTGGGTCTGTCTGAAAATATCTCTCTATTATTAATCAAAGTATTATACAACTCCTCCTGTTCAGGAGACTTACCTGAAGCATTTTCGACTATGGTTGCCAATTTGTCATCAGAGGCACACATCATATTTACATTTCTAACATGATAACACTCAGACTCTTCACTCAACCTTTCAGTAATAGGTAACATAATTAGACTTAATCTTGTAACTTGAACATCAACCATCCTATCAATATTACCAAGCTTTGAGTCTTGATTGGTTTACTACAGACATCAGCAGCACCTACTATTTTTACTCTCATAACAGATACATCAGCTACATCAGTTATGGCTTTAATATGCTCATTTAAAGGACTGAGACATGACACTAATCTGGTTGGCACTATCGATTAACACCTGAGTCTCTATTCCATGTACCCCAATAGGCGTCATAATTTGATCACATTGCTTTGATTCACTACCTTTATCTTCCCATAACCGGTCTTGCTCCTTATTTTGTCTTCTCCTGTTCCATTCCTTCATTTGATCCCAAACAAGTTTTATTTTCGACACATTTAACTGATTTGCAAGTTTGCTCTTCTCATCGTCGTCCTCTGAGTAAACTACATCTACCTCGACTTCGTATACTTTGCAGTCATCTGCTTCGCTCACTAATTTTATTCAGCTGTCAGAAGCTACATATCTTGCCGTATATTATAGTTTCCAGCTGTCTGTTCAAATCGTCCGACTTTGGCTGAATTGGGAATGGCAGCAACAAAACCTCTATCATCTGCACTTCACATTCCCCTTCCTCTTCATTATATTCATGAATTTCATCAACATTACTCACTATACACTCATAACTTCATCTATAATATGCAGCATCTCTCTCAGATTGCTCACCCCCTTCATCTCACACACTTCATAATTACCATTACTCGTCTTTTCTGATCTCGCTTGTTTTTATTTCGTTTATTGTTGTTGCTGTCGTACCGGTTTTCGTTGTCTAGATACCACAGAGAAATATTTTCTACTTCTTTCAGAAAAGTGGTATTATCACTTTCTCCCATGATATAACCTAAGACACTCCACTGCAATTTTCCCCACAGTACTGTTAACAAGCTCTTTTCTGGCCTTCGTCCGTATACAAACTTTTTTGCATAGTTCTGTGCAATACGCTTTGATATTCATTTCTTTACCTGGTCAGTATGGAGACGCTTGCACGAATTCCTGCAATACGTCGTCCTGCTTATCGACAGATCAGTATTTTTCTTCGAAATACACTCCTGGAAATGGAAAAAAGAACACATTGACACCGGTGTGTCAGACCCACCATACTTGCTCCGGACACTGCGAGAGGGCTGTACAAGCAATTATCACACGCACGGCACAGCGGACACACCAGGAACCGCGGTGTTGGCCGTCGAATGGCGCTAGCTGCGCAGCATTTGTGCACCGCCGCCGTCAGTGTCAGCCAGTTTGCCGTGGCATACGGAGCTCCATCGCAGTCTTTAACACTGGTAGCATGCCGCGACAGCGTTGACGTGAACCGTATGTGCAGTTGACGGACTTAGAGCGAGGGCGTATAGTGGGCATGCGGGAGGCCGGGTGGACGTAGCGCCGAATTGCTCAACACGTGGGGCGTGAGGTCTCCACAGTACATCGATGTTGTCGCCAGTGGTCGGCGGAAGGTGCACGTGCCCGTCGACCTGGGACCGGACCGCAGCGACGCACGGATGCACGCCAAGACCGTAGGATCCTACGCAGTGCCGTAGGGGACCGCACCGCCACTTCCCAGCAAATTAGGGACACTGTTGCTCCTGGGGTATCGGCGAGGACCATTCGCAACCGTCTCCATGAAGCTGGGCTACGGTCCCGCACACCGTTAGGCCGTCTTCCGCTCACGCCCCAACATCGTGCAGCCCGCCTCCAGTGGTGTCGCGACAGGCGTGAATGGAGGGACGAATGGAGACGTGTCGTCTTCAGCGATGAGAGTCGCTTCTGCCTTGGTGCCAATGATGGTCGTATGCGTGTTTGGCGCCGTGCAGGTGAGCGCCACAATCAGGACTGCATACGACCGAGGCACACAGGGCCAACACCCGGCATCATGGTGTGGGGAGCGATCTCCTACACTGGCCGTACACCACTGGTGATCGTCGAGGGGACACTGAATAGTGCACGGTACATCCAAACCGTCATCGAACCCATCGTTCTACCATTCCTAGACCGGCAAGGGAACTTGCTGTTCCAAAAGGACAATGCACGTCCGCATGTATCCCGTGCCACCCAACGTGCTCTAGAAGGTGTAAGTCAACTACCCTGGCCAGCAAGATCTCCGGATCTGTCCCCCATTGAGCATGTTTGGGACTGGATGAAGCGTCGTCTCACGTGGTCTGCACGTCCAGCACGAACGCTGGTCCAACTGAGGCGCCAGGTGGAAATGGCATGGCAAGCCGTTCCACAGGACTACATCCAGCATCTCTACGATCGTCTCCATGGGAGAATAGCAGCCTGCATTGCTGCGAAAGGTGGATATACACTGTACTAGTGCCGACTTTTGTGCATGCTCTGTTGCCTGTGTCTATGTGCCTGTGGTTCTGTCAGTGTGATCATGTGATGTATCTGACCCCAGGAATGTGTCAATAAAGTTTCCCCTTCCTGGGACAATGAATTCACGGTGTTCTTATTTCAATTTCCAGGAGTGTAGTTCAAAAACTCTTCCAAAGTTTTGCAGTCGTCCATAGATTGAATTACCAACGTACTTGCGAACCCACTTAATTTCATCCTTGCTACCCTTATTCTATTCGCTTCAGGTAGTGCTGAAGGGATTACTTTCCTGCATGTGTCCATGAAAACATCTTGGACCCTTCCTTTTGGATCGAAATTTGTAATCTCCATCTTGCATCGTGGGGTAGACTCCTTCTAATGGCAATGTGGTAGCCAAATTTTTTACACTCTCCGCACTTTTCATCTGCTCTTCAATTTTATTAGTTTCAGATCCAAAACTCTCTACCTCCTTGTTTTTGAACTCCACAAATCCATGGTTCAAACCAACTTCTAGTGTTTGGGTTTTGTCCTGTGCATCAGTGTTGATCATAGTCACTGGATCCTTTAACTTAGTTTCTGCTTCATGCTGAACCTTCACGATCTGTCCCTCCAAAGTCTTTACAGATCGATCCAATTCATCACGGATTTCTTCTTGTTTATCACTAACTTCATTGATCTCCTAGTCTACTTTCGCCTTAAAATCTCCATGAATACAAAACTGATAACTGCTTTACTACTCACTGCATTGTACAAATCCTCCTTGTGCTATTTTATTTCATTGCTTACCAATTTCTTTAAAGCCTCAGCTTTACTATCAAGTTTTCTGTCTAGCTCATGTATTTTTTCTGTTATGTTACCGTCCATTTGTTAGGTCAAAGTTTCTATCTGTTCACCAATTTTTGTTTCCAAAGAAGTAATTTTATTGTTCAGTGACAGGTTTGAAGCAGATATTTCATTTCTTAACGATTCATATCACACCTCAAACATTAGTTTGAAGAAGATATTGCATGCGCTATCATCTGAGAAAATACTGTCAAACTGTTTGTTATGGAACCACACATCTGACTTAATGTTGGTTCTGTATTAGTTTCTACCTTATCCATAAGATTTAAACCTCTGTAAATGTCTCTTCGGAATTTCTCCGATAAGAATCAGTGATCTCTTGTGTAATGGTCAAGTGGTTTACATCCTGCATGCTTATTACATTATTTATTTCACTATTTTTAGTCAGCTCACTGTCAAACAATTCTGAGCCCAACTCAAGCATTTGTAGCTGCCACTCCACCTCCATTGTCGAATTCAACATCTTTGCTTTCTCTGTTGTTTGACCAAAAACGTCACTAACTAGTGTTAAATTCACTATCAGGTTTTAATTTTGTTAGGCTGAGGAAAAATCAAATTATTGTCCTGCTATGGTCTGCACATGCAATGGACTGACACTTCTGGTTAATTAAGATTTCTAAATGACATCTGTATCTAATAGTCCCCATTGTTTGGCAAAGACATCTATTCTGAAGAATAATGAAAGAATAATAAATATCTCAATAATTGCAGAAACAGTTATAACTGAACCGTTATAGCGCTACTACTTTTGCGCGATAACGATCGAAAGATATTTTGACAAACCAGGTAAAAATAAGAGATAGTTAACGAAATTTTGAGTAAACAAAATAATCTGTCATCATTTTGGATTACAAATTACTTAAGAACGGTCGCCAGCTCACTGTGAGAGCAAAATTTACTGTATGATTATTATTTGTTTATAGACTGTAATTACGAACAAATCAGTAAAATCAGGCGAGTTCGTAACCAAAAGCACTGACTCGAGCTCAGATGTAAAAACACAGTTAATACCATGACTTAAAGTTGATTAGAAAACCAGCAAAATAATTTACACTGAACACATGCGTATTTTTTTATTTAACTAAGCCATTTGACTCTGTTGATCTCACAATATTGCTCCAGAAGTTGGACCATTACGGAGTACGGGGAGCAGCTCACAATTGGTTCACCTCTTACTTTAGCAACAGGCAGCAAAAGGTCATCATTCACAATGTTGATAATGGCTCTGATGTGGGATCTGAGTGGGGTACTGTCAAGTGGGGGGAGCCCCAGGGCTCAGTGTTGGGGCCGCTCCTGTTCCTTATTTATATAAATGATATACCCTCTAGTATTATGGGTAACTCTAAAATATTTCTGTTTGCTGATGACACTAGCTTGGTAGTAAAGGATGTTGTGTGCAACATTGACTCGGTTTCAAATAGTGCAGTACATGACCTCAGTTCATGGCTTGTAGAAGACAAACTAACAGTAAATCACAATAAGACTCAGTTTTTACCGTTTCTAACACACAATTCAACAAAACCTGACGTTTTAATCTCACAGAACAGGCATATGATTAGTGAAACTGAACAGTTCAAATTTCTAGGTGTTCAGATAGATAGTAAGCTGTCGTGGAAATCCCACATTCAGGATCTTGTTCAAAAACTTAATACTGCCATTTTTACTATTTGAACGGTATCAAAAGTGAGAGATACTTCGACACATAAATTAGTCTACTTTGCTTATTTTCATTCACTTATGTCATATGGTATTATGTTTTGGGGTAACTATTCCCATTCTAGAAAGATCAATAGTGGTGACAGGATAGGACCCTGTTAGGCAAATGATTGACGTAAAAATGAGAATGCAAGCTTTCTCTGCGAATCTCGACGATAAAATCTTCTCAGGTTGACAGCCGAGTCAATGCGCCATGCCGTGGTAACTTTCCAGCAAGTTTCTTACTTGCCGTCTCAGGGCGAAGTGTCGGGTTCTCTCCCACTCTCATCTTATACTTTCCCCTCTTTGGGGAAGTTTGTAGGGGAGTTTGTAGCCTTTCGGCTTTTACTCCACGTGTTTACTTGTGTGTGTGGTTATTTCTGTAATTTTTTGGGTGTCTGCGTAATGTGATGAATCTTCTGTGTGTGTCTGGTACTTGCCTGAGGTTTGTGAGATGATTGGTAATATGGGGGAGGGAGGAGAATTAGGGATTGGGTATAGGGAGTTTCTCTTCGACTTAGTCGTCAGAGGTCGTCATTGGGCGTTTGTGCTTGTCACGGGACATGTTATACCGACCTAGGGAGTGGATGAGGATGTTTCCTGATCTGGAAGAGCTCTCATAGAAGGCCCTTGCTATATTCTGGAAACGCTTTTTCAGGAGTGGGATTTCAGCTGCGGCGTGCAGATCATCGGTAGGGCATATGAGGGGTAGATGCAGTGCCCTCCTGAGGGCGCGGTTCTGCAGCCTCTGGAGTTTGTCCAGGTGCTGCTTTGCCGCGTATCCCCAGACAGGGCATGCATATTCCATTACTCACCATATCAGGACCTGATATACATTCACACCTACAGAGCAGGGAAGGGAACTGGTTGAGTTGAGGACTGGGTATAGGATGGACATTCTGGCACAGACCTTCCTGTGGACCTCGTATGTGTTGGGTTTCCACATAAGACGAGAGTCCAAGGTTACGCCAATATACTTGGCCAGGGGAGTTGGGTTCCGTTTAGGAGAAGGTGGAGGGTGGGGGGGGGGGGCATTGAGGAGGTCCACACCTTCTGAGCCTCCGGGGGATCAGCATAGCTTGTGTCTTTTCATAGTTGATGGTAATGCTCCAGCGATGGGCCTAAGTTTCTGTGTCATCTAAAACCATTTGTAGCCTACATATGACCAGATCCTTGTTCACATTTCGTGTGTAGAAGGCTGTGTCATCTGCATATTCTGCGGTTTGCACCAGGGGGACCACTGGTGTGTCCGCAGTGTACAGACTGTACAAAATGGGACTCATGACCGACCCCTGTAGCACCCCAGCACGGATACGCCTTTTGGTGGAGGTGGCGGTTTCTGCTTTGACAGAGAAAGTCCTATCCATGAGGTAGCTTTTGATCTGCTTAACTATGCTCTCGGGGAACCCTTATGTACAAGTTGTAGAGTGGTCCTCTATGCCATACTGAGTCGAAGGCATTGGCTACATCTAATAGCACTATCCCGCAGTAGCATCTGTGGTTGAAGCCCTCTGTGGCTGCTTCAACCATTCTCATGATATGTTGTGGGGCAGAGTGGTTCTGCCGGAATCCGAATGGGGAATCGGGCAGAAGTTGCTCTCTGGTAATATGTTCCTGTATGGGTATTAGCAGGAGGCGCTCATAGATCTTGCTGACAGTTGGTAAGAGGCCAATCGGCCTATATTTATTTATTTATTTAGCGTATGGCTATACACGCAACATTAATACATCAAGTGTTAGACATTAAAATCTTATAACAATCATAAATATGATTTATGTTTATATTGGTCAGTTAAAAGGTTATATCGAGGTTTGAGATCCATTCTAGCGCCGATGGGGATGCCTCCAGGAAGTCGGACCAGTTCCCTGCATATGCTCGCAAGGAAAAATGGTTCAAATGGCTCTGAGCACTATGGGACTCAACTGCTGAGGTCATTAGTCCCCTAGTACTTAGAACTAGTTAAACCTAACTAACCTAAGGACATCACAAACATCCATGCCCGAGGCAGGATTCGAACCTGCGACCGTAGCGGTCTTGCGGTTCCAGACTGCAGCGCCTTTAACCGCACGGCCACTTCGGCCGGCCTGCTCGCAAGGAGCATTCACCATGGATGTGTTGGATCGTCTGTCTAGGGGCACCGCAGTCGCATTCTGGTGACATCGCTCTTCCCCATTTGTGTAGTGAATCCGCACACCTGCCATGTCCAGTACGTATTCGATTTAATGCGGACCATGTTTTCTGTGTTAGTTCCATTCCAGAGATGTTGCAGTTATAGCTCTCAAACCAGGTCTGTAGTTGGTCATTTGTCTTTTGGTTCCAATCTAGTCTTCATTGTTTCATGTGGTCATAGTTATTATTTTGAAGCTGCTCAGCTGTGCGTATGGGTGGCTTTCTTGATTTCAATCGAGTGTGTCGCAGTTGTGAGAATTCTTCTTTAATTGGTAGTTCTGGTTTTGTCTCAATCTTTCTGAATTCGTGCAGTAGGGCCGCTTTTCTACGCAGGTCTGGAGGCAGGATATTACATAGCACCGGTACCCAGTACGTGGGCGTTGATTTAACAGTTCCAGAAATCAACCTCATTGTGTTATTTAATTGCCTGTCAATAAGTTTGGTGTGACAGCTATTAATCCAGACTGGAGCGCAGTACTCAGCCACAGAGAACACTAAGGCGATAGATGAGGTGCGTAATGTTTTTGCGTTAGCTCCCCAAGTAGTACCGCTAAGTTTTTGGATGATGTTATTCCGTGTTCCAATTTTTGCAGTGGTGTTCTCCAGATGTTTTCGATAAGAAAGAGTGCGATCCAATGTTATACCTAAGTACTTTGGAAACTTATTATGTTTGAGGTTGGTGTTTCCGAGTTTTTTGTTAGTAATTTCATTTGCCATTTTGTTATTAAGATGGAATGTAGATACTTCAGTTTTGTTAGGGTTTGGCTTGAGTCTCCATTTCTTGAAATAATTATATAGTATTTCAACGTCATTATTAAGGACTTCCTCTGTATTGAAGAGATACTTGTCTCTGGTAGCCAGTCATCCGCATAGCAAAATTTTCTTGACCTTGTGTTTGGGAGATCTGCTATATAGAGGTTAAACAGAAGAGGGGCCAATACGGAGCCTTGCGGAAGCCCGTTGTTAATAAGTTTTGTTTTGCTTGTCTTTCCGTTTAGGGTGACCTGGAAGGTTCTGTTACTCAGCATATTATGTATTAAGGATGTTAGAATCTGGCAAGGAATCACTCTTAAGAGTTTGTAAATTATTCCATCTCTCCAAACAGTATCATATGCAGAAGTTAAGTCTAGAAATACAGCACTTGTTTTCAATTTCTGTTGAAAGCCAGCCTCTATGTAGGATGTTAATGCCAGAACTTGGTCACAGCAACTACGGCCAGGTCTGAAGCCTGCCTGTTCTATAGGTAAGTTCTCCATAACAATGCCGCTAATTCGATTATGGACAAGTTGTTCGAGAAGTTTGTATGTACAGCTAAGAAGTGCTATTGGTCTGTAGCTTAGCGGTTGGTCTGCTGGTTTCCCTGGTTTCAGCAAAGCTATTATTCTTGCCTTTTTGAATTCTCTAGAGAGATGGTTTGTAGTCAAAATGTTCGAAAAGAAATTTGCCAGCCATTTGACTACGTTCTTTCCAGCGTAGGTTAGAAATTCTGGATGTATGTTGTCAAAACCTGGGGCTTTGCCCGGTTTCATATCCTTGAGGGCACTAATGACATCATCCTCAGTGAATGGTCTGGAAAGCTCTGATATATTTGGAGTATTCTTTTTTAGTGTTCTGAGTTCGCGCTTAATCATCCTGGTATGTGGTTTGTCTCTCGGAGCTCTTGACATTTCGACAATGTTATTTGCAATTTTCTCTGGTGTTATGGTTGGATTTTTCTGGGCTGGTCTTGTCGTACCTCCGAGTTTACGTAACAAACTCCATGCTTTCCTACTTGATTGAGTGAAATGCATTCTTTCAGTTGCTTCAGTCCATCGTTGTCTTCTTGTGGAATCTAGATTGTGGAGGAGGTCATCAGCTATTTCTTGGTCACCACTACTAGTAAAATCCTCATATAGCTGATGGCATTTTGCATCCCATCCTGGGATGTATTCTTTTCGAAACCTCCTAGGGATGTGTTTTTTAGCTGTGGTAGTTATAGCTTTCCTGAAACGATCGTAGCATTTAGGTAATGACGGTATAAGCCGGATGCATTTATCAAGGTCCGCTGGATACTTCTCCCAGTCAGCTTTTTGGAAATTCCATCTAGGTCGAGGGAAGGACCGTATCAGGGGTATAGTGACACCGATGTCTAAAATAACAGGCCTATGCTGGCTGTGTGGGAAATCTGTGGCAACCCTTCTATGTATAGGCACTGGTTTTCCCTCGTTATCGGCCTATAATTCTGCGTGAATAGAAGGTCTTCCCCTGATTTGTGTTTCGCGACCACTTCCGCACTTTTGCCACGTCTTCGGGGGGCGAAAAGTGTCGGTTCGTCCTCTGGGTTCTCCTCAGCGTTGAGCAAGACAGCCAGTTGACGACGGACTACATCTTCATGTTCTTCATCCTGGGGTTTTGCCGCTTGAAACCGCTTCTTGAAGGAGAGGGCGAGAGCGTTGGCCTTTTCAGCGAGGCTGTAGGTCAGTCCCCGCTCGCCGTGCAGTGGCAGCATCCTAGCGCGTCTTTTTGTGAATTGCTTGGTTGCTTGCCATAGTGTGTGATCATCTACTTTGAGAGCTGTGAGGCGGTTTTGCCATTGATGGTTTCTGTGTCACCTAAAACCCTTTGTAGCCTACGAATGACCAGGTCCTTATAGGCATTGCGAGTGTAAAAGGCTGTGTCGTGAGCATACAGCGCGGTGTGCACCAGGGGAGCTATGAGGGTGTCCATAGTGTAAAGACTGTACAAAACTGGCCCCTGGACCGATCCCTGTGGCATCCTAGCACGGATATGCCTTTTTGTGAAGGTGGTTGCTTCTATCTTGACAGAGAAAGTTATGTTCGTGAGACAGCTTTGGATTAACCTGACTATGATCCCGAGGAAACCCTGTGTATATAACTTGTATAATAGTCCTTTATGCCATACTGAATCCAAGACTTTGGCTACACCAAGTAGCACTATCTCGCAGTAGCCTCTGTGGTTGAAGTCCTCTGTGGCTGCTTTCACCAGTCTCATGATCTGTTGTGGGGCTGAGTGCTTCTGTCGGAATCCGAATTGGAAATCTGGCAGAAGTCGCACGTTAGTGATGTGATTTCGTGTGGGTATTAGCAGGAGGCGCTCATAGATCTTGCTGAGAGTTGGCAAGAGGCTAATCGGCCTGTAGTGCTGCAGGAATAAAGGGTCTTTCTCTGGTTTGTGTACCGCGACCACTTCCGTGTGTTTCCAGTAAGATAGGAACTCGCAGGTACGAGAAATTTCTTTGAAGACGTTCGCAAGGTGTGTGATCGCCGAGGGCGGTAGGTTTTTAAGTAGTTGGTTGGTGACACTGTCGTGTCTTGGCACATTTTTGCAGCGAGGGACCTAATTACTTTTGCCACGTCTTCAACGGCGAAAAGTGGGGTTTCGTCCTCTGGTTCCTCCTCCGCATTGAGGAAGACAACCAGTTGACGACGGACTACCTCTTCATGTTCGTCATCCTGGGGTTCTGCCGCTTGAAACTGCTTGTCAAAGGAGTCGGCGATGGCGGCGGCCCTCTCAGCATGGCTGTGCAAGGGCGGCATCCTGACGCGTCTTTTGGTGGATTGCTCAGTTGCTTGCCAAAGTGTGTGATCGTCTACTTTGAGAGCTGTGTGGAGGTTTTGCCATTGCTGGTTTCTGTGCTCACTGAGCGTTACCTTCAGCTCTCTCTGTAGACGATTGATCAGCCTACTCTTGGTCTGATTTGTGGTGATCTTCCACTCTTTTGCCACTCTGTTCTTATGTCGAATTTTAGGTAGCAGATGTTCTGTGAGGTGTATTTGCAGGAGCGGCCCGTCCCTTTGCGGGGGAGGGGCGGGGGCTCTTCCGCTGCCTGCAAGATGGTACCTGTTAGGTCTTGTAGCGCTTGTTCTTCTGTTTAGGCAGTAGGTGGCGCAGCGCGAGCGATATCAGAGGAGACTGTTTCTCGGTATCGCTCCAAGTCTACACGTTTGTAAGACGTCTGGTACCGTGGGAGTGGTACCCATTCTCCCACATCGACCTCTAGAATCACTGGGTTGTGGTCGGAGAACATTCTGTTGATTGTCCTTGCGGCGTTTAACCCTGTGATCCTTCTACTATCGTGCCTACCTTCACGTTTTGGAAAATGTGTGGGCTCGACTGGACCCCATGTTTCGAAGTGGTGTTTGCGCGCTAGTTGTCGCAGTTTGCCGCCTGCTCTGGAGGTTACTCTTGAGTTCCAATCAGGGTGTTTGTCTTTGAAGTCACGTCCTATTATGAGTTGGCCTTCAATTTGCCCTAGACAGCTATGTCTCCCTCGTCTATCTCATCTCGTGGGGGTCGGTAGATTGAACAGTTGTTAGGGGTCCGGCGGCAGTGGTTACTTCCACCGCCACAGCTTCGATTTTATTGGTAGCTGGTAAGAATACCTGGTGGTGGGGGATCCCTCTTTTTATGTTTATGGCCACTCCTCCGCCTTGGGTTGGCCTGTCATTACGGTAGCTAACGTAGTTGGGAACTGTCGCTTTTATTCCTGGTTATAGGTGGGTTTCCCCCATCACGCATACGTCGATGGAGAACTCGTTCACGGGTTCTCTGAACTCGACCTCTTGATTAACAATGCCGTCCGCATTAAGGACACACATTTTCAGGCCTTTGATATTGGGTCGTCTATCCATGATGGGGTTTTGAAACTACCTCGTGGAGTTGGCGCGTCGAGTAGCGCCTGAGAAGATGCATGGCAGTCTTCAGGGCGCGATTCTGTATCCACTGCAGAGTCACAATGTGAGCATCTGCGGCTTTCCCCGAGACCACCGCCGCATACTCTAACAGTGGGCGGACCAATGTTAGGTATAGCGTGATGCCGTGTTGCGGTGGCAATGACGACTGCGGGTTTAGCAACGGATACAGGGCACGAAGGTGTCATATTGCTCTCCCTTTGACATCACGGATGTGATGCTTCCAGGTGAGCCTGCGGTCTAGGGTGACCCCTAGGTATTTCGCCGTCCCACTCTATGGGATAGTTTCTCCCAGTATTTCGACTGGCGTCATCCCTGGCGGCAGAAGTCTTCGAGTGAAGAAAGCTGCCTGGCTCTTTGTGGCGTTGAATTTCAGCCGCCATTTTGTTGCCCATGACCCCAAGGAGTCGTACCCGCGTTGGAGGCGGTTTCTCAGCACTTGGGAGTTCATGCTGCGAGTGAACAGGGCCGTATCATCCGCGTACAGCGCCAGTTCAACTCCTGCCACTCTCGGGGCGTCGGCAGTGTACAGGGAGTGCAGCGAGGGACCGAGTACTGACCCCTGCTGCACTCCTGCACTTATCTGCCGGTCTGTGGACGTACCATCGTCGGCCCTCAAGTGGAAGGTTCATTCAGACAGGTGCGACTGCAGTAGCGTCATGTGGGACGTCGGCATCCCTTGTTCAAAAAGTTTGAACTCGAGACCGTCGTGTCACACCGAGTCAAACGCTCGGGAGACGTCTAGGAACACTGTCCCAAGGTATTCCGTTGTTTCCAGTGCCCTCATCGCCGGTTCTACCACCGAAGGAGCTGGTGGGAAGTGGCATTTTCTTCTCGAAACCCCAGCAGTCTCATGATCTGTTGTGGGGCTGAGTCCTTCTGTCGGAATCCGAATTGGAAATCCGGCAGAAGTTGCACGTTGGTGATGTGATCTCGTGTGGGTATTAGCAGGAGGCGCTCATAGATCTCGCTGAGAGTTGGCAAGAGGATAATCGGCCTGTAGTGCTGTGGGAATAAAGGGTCTTTCCCTGGTTTGTGTACCGCGACCACTTCCGTGTGTTTCCAGTAAGATAGGAACTCGCAGGTACGAGAAATTTCTTTGAAGACGTTCGCAAGGTGTGTGATCGCCGAGGGCGGTAGGTTTTTAACTAGCTGGTTGTTGACACTGTCGTATCTTGGCGCCTTTTTTGCAGCGAGGGACCTAATTACTTTTGCCACGTCTTCAACGGCGAAAAGTGGGGTTTCGTCCTCTGGTTCCTCCTCAGCATTGAGGAAGACAGCCAGTTGACGACGGACTACCTCTTCATGTTTGTGATCCTGGGGTTCTGCCGCTTGAAACTGCTTGTCAAAGGAGTCGGCGAGGGCGTTGGACCTCTCAGCATGGCTGTAGGCCAGACCTTGCTCGCTCTGCAAGGGCGGCATCCTGACGCGTATTTTGGTGGATTGCTCAGTTGCTTGCCAAAGTGTGTGATCGTCTACTTTGAGAGCTGTGTGGAGGTTTTGCCATTGCTGGTTTCTGTGCTCACTGAGCGTTACCTTCAGCTCTCTCTGTAGACGATTGAGCAGCCTGACTTCTGGTGATCTCCCACTCCTTTGCCACTGTGTTCTTGTGTCGGATTTGGGCTAGAAAATGATACGGGAGTTGTACTTGTGGAGGCGGGCCGTCCCTTTGTGAAGGAGTGGTATCTTCCGCTGCGTGCAAGATGGTACCTGATAGGTCTTGTAGCGCTTGTTCTACTGTTCCGGCAGTAGGTGGCGGAGCGCGAGCGATATCAAAGGCGACTATTTCTCGGTATCGCTCCCAGTCTATACGTTTGTAAGACGTCTAGTGCCGTGGGAGTGGTACCCATTCTCCCACATCGACCTCTAGAATCACTGGGTTGTGGTCGGAGGACATTCTGTTGATTGTCCTTGCGGCCACAAACTCTATGATCCTCCTAGTGAGGGCTATGTCTAGTACGTCGTCCCTACTTCAATTTTTTTAGAAAATTTGTAGGCTCGACTGGACCCCATCGTTTCGAAGTAGTGGTACTCGCTAGTTGTTGCAGTTTGGTGTCTGCTCTTTAGGTTATTCTAGAGTTCCACTCAGGGTGTTCGGCTCTGAATTCGCCTTCTATTAGGAGTTTGCCTTCAATTTGACCTAGAGCAGCTATGTCTCTCTCGTCTATCTCGTCGATATATTGCAACTACTGTTAGGGGTCTGGTGGCAGGGATAACTTCCACCGCCACTGCTTCGACTTTATTGGTAGCTGGTAAGTATACCTGGTGGTGGGGGATCCCTCTTTTTATGTATATGGCCACACCTCCACCTTGGGTCAGCCTGTCTTTGCTGTAGCTAATGTTGTTGGGAACTGTCGCTTTTATTCCTGGTTTTAGGTGGGTTTCCCCCATCATGCATATGTCGATGGTGATCTCTTTCATGAGTTCTCTGAATTCGACCTCTTGATTAACAATGCTGTCTGCATTGAAGACACACATTGTCAGGCCTTCGATATTTGGTCATCTATCCATGATGGGTTTTGAAACTACTGAGGAAGTCGCAGAGGGCAACGAATGCTGGACTGCTGCCTGAAGGGCTACAAGGATCTGAGTGTTCTGCCTGTGGGCCTCCCTGAATTCCTTCATCATTTCCATGACAAGGTTCATGGTCTGGACCATAATGCTTAACAACTGGCCGAGGGGGTGGACTGAGTGTGAGGTTCCCGAGATCTTCCTCTGCCTTGGTGGACCTGGTCGTTCTGTTTTTCCCAGTGGCTTTTTGGTGGAGAAACCACTTCTGCATGTGTTGCCATTGGTGTGTCAGGCCATGGTTTTACCCAAATTGTGTCTGTATGCGTTGTCCTGTTTTGTCTCTCTGTATGGTTTGATGGGGTGGTAGTGTCTTGTTTTCGTTTGTGGGGGGGGGGGGGGGGGGGCCTCCGCACCCTTTACCTTCTGTGTGTGTTTGATGTGGACCTCACAGCCTTGGTACCATGCTGTGTGGTTTTTCCCACACAGCGCGCACCTTATCTGTGGGTTCACGAGTTTCATTGTGCAAGTCCTGGTGTCATGGTGTTCGGCGCATTTTCTGCAGCGCACGGTCATCAGGCAATGGGTGGCTATCTGATCCAGTCCCTGACACCTGAAGAATTGCACCACCTTGTTCTTGCGGCGGGGCTGCTCTGTGGTGACAGGGACTGCCAGAACAACCTTGATCTCACGCCTGTTCTGAGGTATATCTGTCAGAGTGACTTGGAATAATGGCCACTTTCTCTCTGCCCCATTTTTTCCCATCTGCTCAACGGTTTTGACGACAAATCCCTGGGCACTCAGGTCTGTTCTGACTGCCTGGGGGGAGAGCCGGCTGGGAGGTCCATAATAACGATGTTTTTGTTTCTTGTCTTGGTGGTGGGGAACGTGTAGTGTCGTAATTTTTGTCAGTGAGGGCCTTTTTTATGGTGTTGTAGTCTTCTACATTGTGTAGTGTGATTTTGATTTTGTCCCTCCGCTTTTGGTTTTGCTTTGTAGTTGTCCCCCTTGATTTGTGTTTTGATCATGTCGTGGAATTCCTCATAGCTATGGGGAAACACCGCGACGATCAGTGGGGGGCGGTGTTATGTGTGATTCTGTGTTGTTCCGTGTGGTTCCTCTGTCGCATCGACTACCACCTGACACCTGTTTGGGGTGGGTTCCACCCCTCGAGTAGGTGGAAGTCTCGGCTGGCGAAAGGTTTTTCTCGCCAGCATAAAGCCCTCCGAATCCTCCCCAAATCCGTAGTTCCCTTCCAGGGCAGTGGTTTCCTGGTTCCCTTCCAGGACAAAAACAGGTGCTGCCAGTGGCTCAGGAACCATGGGCTCCTCAGGGGTAGGGGGGATGATTTGGGTTCAGGGGGTGGAATTCCTGCTCTTCTTGTGTCTATCCTTGCAGTCCTTCTTTGCATGCCGCTGTTTCGCGGACGTGCACTTGAGTGGGGGGGGGAGGAGGGGATTTAAGGAATTGGGATCCGGTGGGGGGTTGGGTCGCAGTTGTGTGTTTGGGGGGCATTTTAGTCGGTTGATGGGACTTCTGTTTGCCATCATTTAGGTCGAGGATGTGTTGGGCGAGTCTGTGTTTGGCGTTGGCAAACAGGAGCGGGCTCCAGAGACGGGAGGGGGGGGGGGGGGGAGGGGATCGCAAATACTGGCAATGTAGTTATTTGTTTGTGATTACTGTGTAGTCGCATCATGTGTGAATGTCACCATGTCGGGAGTGGAAAGGGGGGCTGCTGCCAGTGGATTGCTAGTTACAACCCTTGTTGGCACCTTTGGGTTTCCCAGTTGCATTGCTGGCCCTAATAACACGATGGCAGCCGCGGAGTTCTGGACGGAGGCGGCGGAAAACCTTTCTCGGTTCCGCGGCCTGCTTCCAGGTCCTGGCCTACTTTTTCCCTATTCTTGGGGGGAGCAGAGCCTGGTTCAGCGACAGCCGAAATGCTCGAAAAGGCGGGCGGCGCGGCCCGCGGCAACAAGAGAACGCGCCTCGTGTCGTCGGCGGAATGAGACCGCTGCGACCCCAAAGCACCACCCAAGGTCGACATTTCGCTTCGACGAGACGACATGACAATTCTGCCACGCAAAAATTTCCAAGCGCGGTTTAGCTACGCTGCGAGACCTCGTTGCTAATGTCCATTAATGTTTTAATAAAAACAAAGCCGGTAGACACTCTTGGTTTTACTCCGGTCCAAGCGGGGCCTAAGGCTGTATGTGCGCAAATAAGCGGAACCGATGCTGCACGCTTGACTGTCACTCAGTGACCTGCCTCCATCGGCACGGTCTCGTCTGATTGTCGCTCATGTTGTGTTCCACCCGATCCTGACTTGGAAGCCACTGTCCCAGTTGACCAGGTATCACTGACCTGTGTCACCACTATCTCTTTAACAATAGAGTCCCAGAAACCATTCGCTCTACACAGTATCTTGGTTTGTTCAAATTGAAATGTGTGTTCTTCACGGAGGCTGTGCTCCGCTACCGCTTTTGTCCCAGGCGAACGCTTCTCACATGTTCAGAGATGCGTTGTATGGTGCAACGCTGCGTTTATCCGATATGTTGTTTTCCGTATTCACCAGAAATGCTGTAGACACTCTGTGTTCTTAGACCCAAGTTGTCCTTCATTCAGCCTAGCATATTCCTGATTTTTACTGGAGGACGGAATATGGTTTTTATCTTGTTCTTCTCCGGTATCCTGGCAATCTTTTCCAAGGCAGTACTGCGTACCGGAGGAACGAAAAAGAAATGGCTCTGAGCACTATGGGACTTAACATTTATAGTCATCAGTCCCCTAGAACTTAGAACTACTTAAACCTAACTAACCTAAGGACATCACACAACACCCAGTCATCACGAGGCAGAGAAAATCCCTGACCCCGCCGGGAATCGAACCCGGGAACTCGGGCGTGGGAAGCGAGAACGCTACCGCACGACCACGAGCTGCGGACCCGGAGGAACGCCAGACCTTTGTTTTCTCTTCTTCCTGAACCAATAGAAGCTGCACCATGAGCAGATGCAGGAACCAGTCAGACACTGCGAAACTGCTCCATCTCACACCGCACTGGTGGTGGGTTAGGAACCTGCAGAAAACCCTTCTTCCACACCACCCCAGCACCGATTCCGCCGAGTCTGTGAAAAGGTGGAAATATTACCTGCACTGGTTCTTGCTGCACTGCCAGGTAAGGTATATCAGCAGTTCATCAGATAAGGCCACCTTGTTGTGGTGCAAAATTTGAAGGCTTCTATGAGCCTGCGAAACGTAACTTTGAGGTACTCTGTCGGTTGCTCATACAGTATTTTGGTCATCGAACCCATATGCTGGTGTTAAGATTGCAGTTCAGCCAGCACCACAAGTGTCCTGGACAATCATATGTGGCCTGGTTCGCCAACCTGCAGGGTCTCTCAAGCAGATGTTGGAGTTCCCCAGTGTGCCACCTTGCATGCAGAATCGCTAATTAGGGACGTGATTGTCCTGTTAGAACCTAACCGTGAGGTACAAACCAAGGCACTGGCCTTTACCGCCATTTACTTAGCTGAAGTTGCCAACTTTGCTGAATCACGTGAACTTATGGTGGCGTCAAGGGACGTATTTTCCTAGAATTGGCAAGTGACAAAACTAGATACGCTGGGCCATCAGCTCCCAGTGCCCTGCGGGTTTGGCCAGTCAACGGTGCCTTCCACTGGGATGCCATGTGCTGACATCTTTTGCGATGTGAGTGTGGGACCACATAGCTCTATCTGCCGTCACTTGTGGAGAACCAGTTGCGTAGGTTACGTGCAAGATTACTTGGCTTGTGTGCAGAAACGCATTATTGTGCTAAGCACTGGGCGGATCCACTGCTATCTTCTGAAGGAGCAGCGTTCTCAGTTGTCTTTCGCCTACTAAGCCGTTACGAATGAAATATTCTTTGCCCACCTCAGCTGCACTGCGGGAATGGAGGTGTGGACATGACGGTTGCACTACAACATTTTTTAAACGATTTTAAAGAAAAGATCGATTAAAAAAAATTATTCTCACGAATCCACGAATCTCATACCTTCATTCGCCAGTTTCTTAATGAACTGCCAATTATTTCGTTAACGGTCGTAGCTATTGTGATATTTCTATTTTTAATGAGGTACTGAGCGAAAATCTAATAGTTTCGAATGAAAAAAAGAGGTCATTATGGATTAGCGTTTGGTGCACGTTAAATAACATATTGCTGCATACGAAGTGGAGCTAAAATATTGAATTTTTCGTTAAACTTGAGATCTACGTCTATCTTCAGTCTCGAGAAACTAGATTGTATGTAGTGCACCCACTTCCGACCACTTGTGCAAACGATAGAGTGAAAGAGAAATATTCGTAACATCTCTCATACCTCATACACTGTACAAGATACTGAAATGAATTATTGGCAAATGATATCATGCAAAGCAAAGAGTATTTTGCCACACAGGTAACATGCAAAACTTTCTTATCTATTGTAGTGTATCTGTGACTACGGATTTGTTCAATGAAGTAATGTAGTTCTTTGAAGGGTCATCGATAAATGGTGAAACGAGAATTGATATGGGCTTGCAACAACATAAGGAAGTGCACTTTTACATTCATACTGAACATGGCCTTTACATAAGCTATTGACCTTATTTGTCCTCAGTATTTGACTCCTGTAGTTGACTGTTCCGGGATACTGCCGTACTTGCAACTGCATTAACATGATGGTGAGGTGCATTGTCTAAGAGTTGCTGTGTTTTTGGGAAAAGAGGCTAGTTTTAACATAACAACAAGTGAAAGAGAAAACACTGTACAACAAAGGCGAAAATAAATCGCTCCCACGGCTTCAATTTCGGGATAATCCTGTACCCACTATGTTTTCAATAATAAGCGGTTGACTTGTCAAATTAATTGTCGCACTGACATAACCTGTTAATATGATCATTTGCAGACTTGTTAGCTGTACTTACAACCTCTGTGGCATACGCGTTTGTGTGAAGGCTTGTTGTTGTTGTTGTTGTTGTTGTGGTCTTCAGTTCTGAGACAGGTTTGATGCAGCTCTCCATGCTACTCTATCCTGTGCAAGCTTCTTCATCTCCCAGTACCTACAGCAACTTACATCCTTCTGAATCTGTTTAACGTATTCATCTCTTGGTCTCCCTCTACGATTTTTACCCTCCACGCTGCCCTCCAATACTAAATTGGTGATCCCTTGATGCCTCAGAACATGTCCTACCAAGCGATCCCTCCTTCTAGTCAAGTTGTGCCACAATTTTCTCTTCTCCCCAATTCTATTCAATACCTCGTCATTTATTTATGTGATCTACCCATCTACCATCTAATCTTCAGCATTCTTCTGTACCACCACCTTTCGAAAGCTTCTATTCTCTTCTTGTCTAAACTATTTATCGTCCACGTTTCACTTCCATACATGGCTACACTCCATACAAATACTTTCAGGAACGACTTCCTGACACTTAAATCTATACTCGATGTTAACAAATTTCTCTTCTTCAGAAACGCTTTCCCTGCCATTGCCAATCTACATTTTATATCCACTCTACTTCGACCATCATCAGTTATATTGCTCCACAAATAGCAAAACTCATTTACTACTTCAAGCGTCTCATTTCCTAATCTAATACCCTCGATATCACCCGATTTAATTCGACTATATTCCATCATCCTCGTTTTGCTTTTGTTGATGTTCATCTTATATCCTCCTCTCAAGATTGCCGGCCGGAGTGGCCGAAGTTCCCCCAGGTTGACTGGCGTCATATATGGCGCGCGGTGTTCGCCTGTTACCTTGATACGAATGTTCAATCTGTCTGGTACCTAACTGTCAATGGTAAGCAAATCAACCAATTTCGCCTTCATCGTATCCACCTCGCCCAATCACCTCTATGTTCTACGTGTGGAGTGCCAGACAATGATGAACATCGGTTTGTTTGCGGACCGGCGGCGGAGGTTTGGCACTTGGTTCGTCGTATTGTGGCTTTTCTAACGCGGGACATTCCGGATCGGATTACTCCCCTTCATTATTATTTCCGGAAAGTGACTATTTTCCTCGGACAAAGACTAATGCTGTGAATTGGATTCGCGGACATGCCATTCACTACCTATTTGGACAATCTGTAGACTCTGTACTCGATTTTTGGACATACCTCAATGACCGTCATTATGTCGTTGTCCGTCACCCAAAATACAGACAATTTTTCTCAAACTTCCTTGGGAGTGCTTTCCACGACCCGCCTCGCAGCTGGAATGTGTTAAGCCAAGAGAGAAGAAGGTTTCCTGTTTGAACCAATGAACATTTCTGAACAATTTAACGGAACACATCAATTTCGAGAAGACGTGACTCAACATATTACCAGCGGGGCGCAGAAGGCCTCTGATCAATTACACACACACACACACACAAACAAGAAAGGAAAAGAGAAAAAAAATGAAAAAGGGGTTCTAAGTTCCACAGTCTGAAACCGCGCGACCGCTACGGTCGCAGGTTCGAATCCTGCCTCGGGCATGGATGTGTGTGATGTCGTTAGGTTAGTTAGGTTTAAGTAGTTCTAAGTTCTAGGGGACTGATGACCACAGCAGTTAAGTCCCATAGTGCTCATAGCCATTTGAACCATTTTGAACTTTTCAAGACACTGTCCATTCCGTTCAGCTGCTCTTCCAGGTCCTTTGCTGTCTCTGAGAGAATTACGATGTCATCGGCGAACCCCAAAGTTTTTATTTATTCTCCATGGATTTTAATTCCTACTCCGAATTTTTCTCAAGTCTTTACTGCTTGCTCAATATATAGATTGAAAAACATCGGGGATAGGCTACAACCCTGTCTCACTCCCTTCCCAACCACTGCTTCCCTTTCATGCCCATCGACTCATAACTGCCATCTGGTTTCTTTACAAATTGTAAATAGCCTTTCGCTCCGTGTATTTTACCCCCGCCACCTTCAGAATTTGAAAGACAATATTCCAGTCAGCATTGTCAAAAGCTTTCTCTAAGTCTACAAATGCGAGAAACGTAGGTTTGCCTTTCCTTAATCTATTTTCTAAGATAAGTCGTAGGGTCAGTATTGCCTCACGTGTCTCAACATTTCTACGGAATCCAAACTGATCTTTCCCGAGGTCGGCTTGTACCAGTTTTTCCATTCGTCTGTAAAGAATTCGTGTTATTATTTTGCAGTGGTGTCTTTTTAAACTGATAGTTCGGTAATTTTCACATCTGTCAACACCTGGTTTCTTTTGGATTGGAATTATTATATTCTTCTTGAAGTCTGATGATATTTCGCCTGTCTCATACATCTTCTCACCTGATGGTAGAGTTTTGTCAGGACTGGCTCTCCCAAGGCTATCAGTAGATCTAATGGACTGTTGTCTACTCCTGGGGCCTTGTTTCAACATAGGTCTTTCAGTTCTCTGTCAAACTCTTCACGCAGTATCATGTCTCCCATTTCATCTTTATCTATATTCTCTTCCATTTCCATAATATTGTCCTCAAGAACATCGCCCTTGTATTGACCCTCTATATACTCCTTCCACCTTTCTGCTTTCCCTTCTTTACTTAGAACTGGTATCCATCTGAGCCCTTGATATTCATGCAAGTGGTTCTCTTTTCTCCAAAGGTCTCTTTAATTTTACTGTAGGCAGTATCTATCTTACCCCTAGTGATATACGCCTCTACATCCTTACATTTGTCCTCTGGCCATCCCTGCTTAGCCATTTTGCACTTCCTGTCGATCTCATTTTTGAGACGTTTGTATTTTTTCTGCCTACTTCATTTCTGCATTTTTGTATGTTCTCCTTTCATCAGTTAAATTCAATATCTCTTCTGTTACTCAAGGATTTCTAATAGGCCTCGTCTTTATACCTACTTGATCCTCTGCTGCCTTTACTATTTCATCTCTCAAACCTACCCATTCTTCTTCTAATGTATTTCTTTCCCCCATTCTTGTCAATCGTTCGCTAATGCTCTCCCTGGATCTCTCTACAACCTCTGGTGCTGTCAGTTTATCCAGGTCCAATCTCCTTAAATTCCCACTTTTTTCACTTTCTTCAGTTTTAATCTACAGTTCATAACCATTAGATTGTGGTCAGAGTCCAAATCTGCCCCTGGAAATGTCTTACAGTTTAAAACCTGGTTCCCAAACCTCTGTCTTACCATTATATAATCTATCTGAAACCTGTCAGTATCTCCAGGCTTCTTCCATGTGTACAACCTTCTTTCATGATTCTTGAACCAAGTGTTCGTTATGATTAAGTTATGCTCTGTGCAAAATTCTACCAGGAGGCGTCCTCTATCATTCCTTACCCCCATTCCATATTCACCTACTACGTTTCCTTCTCTTCCTTTTCCTACTATCGAATTCCAGTCACCCATGACCCTTCACTATCTGAATAATTTCTTTTATCTCATCATACATTTCATCAATCTCTTCATCATCTGCGGAGCTAGGTGGCATATAAACTTGTACTACTGTGGTAGGCGTGGGCTTTGTATCTATCTTGGCCACAATAATGCGTTCACTATGCTGTTGGTAGTAGCTTACCCGCACTCCTATTTTTTTTCCTTTATTAAACCTACTCCTGCATTACCCCTATTTGATTTGGTATTTACAACCCTGTATTCACCTGATCAGAAGTCTTGTTCCTCCTGCCACCGAACTTCACTAATTCCTACTATATCTAACTTTAACCTATCCATTTCCCTTTTTAAATTTTCTAACCTACCTGCCCGATTAAGGGATCTGACATTCCACGCTCCGACCCGTAGAATTCCTGTTTTCTTTTCCCTGATAACAACGTCCTCCTGAGTAGTCGCCGCCTGGAGATCCGAATGGGGGACTATTTTACCTCTGGAATATTTTACCCAAGAGGACGCCATCATCATTTAACCATACAGTAAAGCTGCATGCTCTCGGGAAAAATTACGGCTGTAGTTTCCCCTTGCTTTCAGCCGTTCGCAGTGTCAGCACAGAAAGGCCGTTGTGGTTAGTGTTACAAGGCCAGATCAGTCAATCATCCAGACTGTTGCGCCTGCAACTACTGAAAAGGCTGCTGCCCCTCTTCAGGTACCACACATTTGTCTGGCCTCTCAACAGATACCCCTCCGTTGTGGTTGCACCTTTGGTATGGCTATCTGTATCGCTGAGGCACGCAAGCCTCCCCACCAATGCCAAAGTCCATGGTTCATTGAGGGGGGGGGGGGGTTGAAGGCTTAAGTTCTACAATTACACCTCCTCTACCCCGCTGGCCCAAAGGCAAGGGAGCTGCATCACTACTATTGTCCCTCCCCTACCGCACCTTCTGCGCAGCTAGGGCCATGTAACATCACACACCAGGCTACAAGGAATCAAAATGTCGTTGTATCCGCCCGTGAAGTTTCTGGGGCTCTAGATGCCTCTCTCCTTATGCATCTGTTTCCGCTCAATTGGCAGGTCGGCACCCATGCTCAAATTGTCACGTAGTCCACTTTAAACGGGACTGCCCTATGTAGACGCTATGTTCGGGGTATGCCGAAGTCAGCCATTTGTAATCAGTTTGTGGCGGTCGGTGACATGCAGGACGGCTGCCAGAGGCCCTGGTTTCCATGGAATTGGAGGCTGTCTCTGACGCTTCACTATCATCGCCCTAGTATATTCTGCCGAAATTGGTCGTGGATGGGCGATTGTTTGAGTTTCAGATGGATAGATTGAATTTCTAATAGTTTCAGATAGGAGCAACGGCCAGCATCATTGGTATACAGGTTCGTGGGCTGCCCTGTATTCCAGTGGCCGCTACGTCAAGTTGTTTCTGGTAGCAAATAATGATTTCCTTTGACAGGCCAATTCTCTCTCTCAGCACGCCATAAGAATGTGGAATGTCAACTTTCTTTGTTGATGATTAATTCACCACTGGCGCAAAATATTTTTTTTGTTAAACGCCTTTTCTGTTTTTGGCTTCTAGACAATGGACAAAGTACATTTAGTATCTCAGTCGGTTCCCTTCCAAGATCTGAACTCTTTACTACCGCCATACAACCATCTGTTTGATAATACCTTGGGTTGACAAAAAATTTCGAGGCACATGTCTCCATTAAACGGTCAGCAATAACAAAATTTTATCTCTTGCGCCACATTCTCTTCGCCATACATGAAGTTCAAGACTGAGTTGCAGTGTTGGCAGGACCTCGGCGTCGTTTCTCCTACTTCGTAGAGTCAGTGGGCCGCCCCTTGGTAGTGACTCAGAAGCCGAAATGGCGCTGTGTGCGATTGTGGCGATTTCAAACAAAAAGTCAACATACAGTGTGTCACGGGTCCGTACAATCCCACAGTCGGAGGAGTCATTGAAGAAGCTGTCAGGGGACCAATATTTTTTATGCATCAATTTTTGCCGTAAGACGCTCCTCAAGTACTGTGGTATGAATGGGACAGTGCTCAAATGGTTTAAATCATACCTAACTGGAAGAGTACAGAACGTCGAAATAAACAGTTCACATAATATGCCAAAAACTGGTGATTTCTCAAACTGGGGAACAATCAATAATTGGGTGCCACAAGGTTCAGTCTTGGGTCCTCTGCTGTTCTTAATATATATTAATGACTTGCCATTCTTTATTCACAAAAATGCAAAGCTGGTACTTTTGCTGATGATACAAGTATAGCTATCACACCCGACAGACAAGAATTAACTGATGAAATTGTAAATGATGTTTTTCAGAAAATCATTAAGTGGTTCTCTGCAAATGGGCTCTCATTAAACTGTGACAAAACATAGTATATACAGTTCCACACAGTAAATGGAATGACCCCATTAATAAATATAGACTTCGGTTAAATCGGTAGCTAAGATAGAATATTCAAAATTTCTAGGTGTATGCATTGATGAGGGGTTGAACTGGAGAAACACACTGAGGATCTGCTGAAACGTTTGAGTTCAGTTACTTATGCTATTAGGATCATTGCAAAGTTTGGCGATATACATCTGAGTAAATTAGCTTACCACGCCTATGTCCGTTCTCTGCTTTCGTATAACATCATATTCTGGGGTAACGCATCATTGAGTAAAGGAGTGTTCATTGCACAAAAGCGTGTAATCAGAATAATTGCTGGAGCTCATCGAAGATCATCCTGCAGACACTTATTTAAAGAGCTAGAAATCTTCACTGTAGCCTCACAATATATATATTCACTTATGAAATTTGTTATTAACAATCCGAACGAATTCAAAAGTAATAGCAGTGTGCATGGCTGCAACACGGAGAAAGGATGATCTTCACTACTCAAGGTTAAATCTAACTTTGGCTCAGAAGGGGGTAAATTATGCTGCCACAAAAGTCTTTGGTCACTTACCTAATAGCATCAAAAGTCTGACAGATAGCCATATAGCATTTAAAAGGAAATTAAAAGAATTTCTTAATGGCAACTCCTTCTTCTCATTAGATGAATTTTTGGATATAGTGAGTTGGTAATTTCCCAACCACCACAAAAAATTTTAAAAATTTGAGTGTCATCTAATATTTTGTCTAATGTAATATCTTTTATAGACACCTTTTATTAACCTGACACGTTCCACATCATTACGAAGTGTCGTATTCATGTTCTATGTAATAAGTACTAATCTAATCTGCTTCTTGGAGTTTCTTGATGCTCAAAACCGGCTTTCGTCGTTGTTAGTTCAATCGCTTAGTTCTGGAATTTCGTATGTGCCAAGAATTTATCAACGGTATTTCGTCAACGACGTTTTGCCAACTACCTCGACGACATCTAGGTCACAAGCACCGTGCAAGACAGGGATTTACGAAATGTGCAGACTTTTCCTGCAGCTACTGTATAATGGCCTTCGTTGTAAGTTGGAAAAATGTACACTGGCGTGCAAAACTTAAGGATGAAAGTAACTTTCAGATGATGTGTCTCTGTCAAGTAATATACAGTAGCTCTATGAAACTTAAACTGTACATAGAGACTGCTACAGTATAGTACAGAAGGTAACTGAAAGAAATAAGAAAAGAGACGAACAGAAATGACACTTTTATTCAAAGACAATAATTACACTGAAGTCACACGATTCTTCGACATTACAAAATGCGGGACCTGGTTGTTAATAGGGTGTCTGATCACCACAGATGGTACTGCACGCTTTGCAATGTGCTTCCGCGGTGGCAACAAGGTTGGTACGGAGTTCTTACGGGAGAGCGTTCCATTCCTCCACCAGCGCGGTTGACAATTGCTAGATGGTAGTTGGTGCATGTAAACGTGCTGCAATACGTCTGCCCAACCCATCCAACACCGACTCAAACGAAGGCCTCGGCGCTTGTTGGTGACGTCACGTCAGCTAGGCACGGCGAACGCCAGGTCTGTTATAGGCAGAAAGGCCTGGGCGTACTTAGCACTATAAATCTCTTATTTTTGGACAAAATGTTCGGTATTGTTTTGGATTCTGCA
Source organism: Schistocerca nitens (assembly GCF_023898315.1). NCBI lineage: Eukaryota > Metazoa > Arthropoda > Insecta > Orthoptera > Acrididae > Schistocerca > Schistocerca nitens. The sequence continues at coordinate 182,935,212 of NC_064615.1, read as the reverse complement.
GTTTTATTTAGATGACAAATGAAGATCATAGTTCTGTATTACTGAATCCTGTCGATACAAACGTAGGTGCTTTGCCCCATTGCAAGCTTAGGAAATTTTAGATTCAAGTAACTATATTTACTTGATCCATTTTGTCATCGAAACTTACCCCAACCCCCTTACAATGAACTCGTTTCTTATTTTTATTTATTTATTTTCGTCATTAGATTACAGCCGTTTTCAATGAAAGAAATTCTAAACAGCAAACAAAATAGCTTCATACATCGAAAATACTGCTGAGCTTAAACTTTTTTAAACATGCACATTAGAAAAGATAAATATTCCCCTCTTGCAACTGAAAGGAGAAACTTTATAACACAAAAAATTTTATTTGATAAAACAAGTATCTCTCTTTTGCCTCTTCTTCTGTCCCCCACCCCCTCCCCAAAAGTGTCCAATCGCAAGATATTTCATTAACATTCAGTACTCCTCACCCCATAGTCAACCAAGATACCTAAAGAAGAGCACCAATATGTTCACAGTTTCTTGTAAAAGCAACCCAGTACAAACTTCCTCAGATTTACAAATAAGGTAAAGAAGCACGAATTCTGTTGCTGCTGGACCATGAAGTAGTTTTTGTATGTCAATCCTTAAAACAGGTGGAAATTTAAGTTCAGGAGTACACTATTTGTTAAGAAGTGTAGTGAATTGCACAATTAATTGATTGCAGAAATCTCTCAGAACAATGTGTGTTGGTCAACTACCGCCAATAGTTTCACATTTTCCTGTGTCAGAGAGGGAGACACCACCATTATGAGTATGCCTGCAACAGACCTGGCGTTCGCTGTGCCTAGCTGACGTGACGTCACGAACAAGCGCCGAGGCCTTCCTCTGAGTCGGCGTTGACCCATCCCACACGTGCTCGATGGGATTTAAGTCGGAGTAACGGACAGACCAGCCCATTGGCGAACATTGTTTCATTCCAAGCTCCTCCAACTCCACAGATCGATGTGGTCGCTGAAAAGACGCATACTGGGAAGCAGTGCAGGGTCACAATAACGTTGACCAGTTAGTGTACCAGCTTTAAAGATTTAGAGGTCTGCATGCCTATGCAACATTATGCTTTCCCCAAAACAGAACATCTGGACCCCCACAACGATCATGTTAGACAATGTTCCTGGGTTATTTGTTCTCATCTATTCCCAAATGAGGGGCCATCCAACCTTTTCGAAAAATCTTTTCAGAAAGCCCAAGCACACTCTTTTGGGAGAAGATTGTGCGTTTTGTACGTTTTACCTCCTACATGACCGTCTTAACGTCGTCAAGGGGGTCCTGATCCTTGACACATGGAACAAAGCTGTCGAGTGGTCATTCTTCAAGTGGCCATTCTTCAAGTGGCCATTCTTCTGGCACTGCGACCTCACATATTCCAGCTGCTGCGCAAGTCCTGGTGCGTCTAAAACGAAGGCTTTGGCTTCGCATCGTGTCTAACGGCTGGCGATCAATCGTGCACATCGATTTCGGTTTTTTTTCTTTTTTTGGGGGGGGGGGGGGGGAGCATGTGGTTGTTGGTATTGATGCATTGTCCAGTTTCTGCTGTGTTGCCAAACTGTGTTCCACAACATCGAAAGCTACTATTCATGCATTGTCCATCATTTTTGCCTACGGTGGCTCCCTCCAGATACTCGTATCTGATAACGTTCGGCAGCTTGTGCCGTGGGTGTTTCTAAATTCGCGCAATCGCGTCGTCTCTGGTTTTGCGATGGATTTAGTGGCACAAACCTAGCCATTTTCACAGCTATGTGACATGTTGAAGGTCGAGGGAGTTAGGGTCCCCACCAGTGGTCATCAAGAGATGAGCTGGCATGTGTCTCGCGGCAGAGTAGTTTTTCTTGGGAACAGTGTTCCTGTTTGAATTTCATTTCTCATATAGATTGCAGATGATTTCCGTGTTTTTAATTTTGACACAAAGAACTGATGAAACGTATGGGTAAGTTTTGCAACGCTGTACGACTCGTGAGTGGATTTCTTCTTAGTCTTCTCTCCCCGCAATACAGCAACTGAAAATTGCAACACATTTCAGACCTTTGCGCTGTGTTCTTTGTGCTAAAATGGACTGAATAGATCTCTTCTGGATATTTAGCCGAATTTAGATATACCTTCAGTTCTGTTATGTTTATCGCGTAAAATACGATGCAATCATCGGAAATCGAATACCTGTTTGACTGAAATGCTTCAGTTAAGTATCTTGCTGTTTCGAAAGCTATATTACCTTTAATTTCCTACGTCCATGTACTAATTTCAGGCTCAACACAGTCAGTTAAATCCATATGACGGAATGCCGGGAGTGTACCATTTTTTAAAGATGTTCCATTACAATTTTTGCTCTTTCTCGGACACTCCTATTTATAATATTTCCCTGCACATTTTTTCGATGACGGTTTTCGACCTGGTGGCTGCTTTATCTGAGGTGATACAATTAGTGTCTTTTCAGTTGAGAATCAGTACACGTTCATGGCGAGTGTTTAAAATACCTTCCTGTACGCCTCTGTAAACCATGGTACCATACTGAGTAGGATGCTGAAACCGAAACGTCCAACAAATTCTTCTAGTTCATTTCTCGTTCCCCAACCAACATTCTGGTACGCAAATGCTTCACTTTGTGTTAAATAAGCATATCTTTTCATTAGCATTACAGTCCACAGATTCCACACACGATCAACTATTTGGTTATTCAAACGATACTGAATTTCTGGAAACAAGTGAGGTTCACAATTTTTATTTGAGTCAACGTTAGCTGCTTTCTGCCCTTCTCTTTCATAAGTATTAGTTCTTCAATATACACACAAGTCTCCCAGGGCTGTAGGTAAGTGTGTTCATTTTGTACCTCAATCAAAACTAAATCACGAGCGAAAACTGGTTGCCTGAATGGTTTATACTTATGATGTTCAAAGCGAGTGACAAAGTCCTCAGCCGAGTGAGGTGGCGCAGTGGTTAGCACTGTGGACTCGCATTCGGGAGAACAATGGTTCAAACCAGCGTTCGTCTATCCTGATTTATTTTTTCCGTGATTTCCCTAAATCGCTTCAGACAAATACCAGGATGGTTCCTTTGAAAGGGCACTGCCGATTTCCTTCCCCACCCTTCCCTAATCCGATGGGACCGATGACCTCGCTCTTTGGTCCCCTCCTCCCAACCAACCAACCAACAGAGTCATCAAGGACATTTTTTTTTCTGCCATATGGCATGCATGAACCATGGACCTTGCCGTTGGTGGGGAGGCTTGCGTGCCTCAGCGATACCGATGGCCGTACCGTAGGTGCAACCACAACGGAGGGGTATCTGTTGAGAGGCCAGACAAACATGTGGTTCCTGAAGAGGGGCAGCAGCCTTTTCAGTAGTTGCAGGGGCAACAGTCTGGATGATTGACTGATCTGGCCTTGTAACATTAACCAAAACGGCCTTGCTGTGCTGGTACTGCGAACGGCTGAAAGCAAGGGGAAACTACAGCCGTAATTTTTCCCGAGGACATGCAGCTTTACTGTATGATTAAATGATGATGGCGTCCTCTTGGGTAAAATATTCCGGAGGTAAAATAGTCCCCCATTCGGATCTCCGGGAGGGGACTACTCAAGAGGACGTCGTTATCAGGAGAAAGAAAACTGGCGTTCTACGGATCGCAGCGTGGAATGTCAGATCCCTTAATCGGGCAGGTAGGTTAGAAAATTTAAAAAGGGAAATGGATAGGTTAAAGTTAGATATAGTGGGAATTAGTGAAGTTCGGTGGCAGGAGGAACAAGACTTTTGGTCAGGTGATTACAGGGTTATAAATACAAAATCAAATAGAGGTAATGCAGGAGTAGGTTTAATAATGAATAAAAAAATAGGAGTGCGGGTTAGCTACTACAAACAGCATAGTGAACGCATTATTGTGGCCAAGATAGACACAAAGCCCATGCCTACTACAGTAGTACAAGTTTATATGCCAACTAGCTCTGCAGATGATGAAGAAATTGATGAAATGTGTGACGAGATAAAAGAAATTATTCTGGTAGTGAAGGGAGACGAAAATTTAATAGTCATGGGTGACTGGAATTCGTCAGTAGGAAAAGGGAGAGAGGGAAACATAGTAGGTGAATATGGATTGGGGGGAAGAAATGAAAAAGGAAGCCGCCTTGTAGAATTTTGCACAGAGCATAACTTAATCATAGCTAACACTTGGTTCAAGAATCATAAAAGAAGGTTGTATACCTGGAAGAATCCTGGAGATACTAAAAGGTATCAGATAGATTATATAATGGTAAGACAGAGATTTAGGAACCAGGTTTTAAATTGTAAGACATTTCCAGGGGCAGATATGGGTTCTGACCACAATCTATTGGTTATGAACTGCAGATTGAAACTGAAGAAACTGCAAAAAGGTGGGAATTTAAGGAGATGGGACCTGGATAAACCGAAAGAACGAGAGGTTGTAGAGAGTTTCAGGGAGAGCATAAGGGAACAATTGACAGGAATGGGGGAAAGAAATACAGTAGAAGAAGAATGGGTAGCTCTGAGGGATGAAGTAGTGAAAGCAGCAGACGATCAAGTAGGTAAAAAGACGTGGGCTAATAGAAATCCTTGGGTAACAGAAGAAATATTGAATTTAATTGATGAAAGGAGAAAATATAAAAATGCAGTAAATGAAGCAGGCAAAAAGGAATACAAACGTCTCAAAAATGAGATCGACCGGAAGTGCAAAATGGCTAAGCAGGGATGGCTAGAGGACAAATGTAAGGATGTAGAGGCTTATCTCAGTAGGGGTAAGATAGATACTGCCCACAGGAAAATTAAAGCGACCTTTGGAGAGAAGAGAACCACTTGTATGAATATCAAGAGCTCAGATGGCTACCCAGTTCTAAGCAAAGAAGGGAAGGCAGAAAGGTGGAAGGAGTATATAGAGGGTTTATACAAGGGCGATTTTCTTGAGGACAATATTATGGAAATGGAAGAGGATGTAGAGGAAGATGAAATGGGAGATACGATACTGCGTGAAGAGTTTGACAGAGTACTGAAAGACCTGAGTCGAAACAAGGCCCCCGGAGTAGACAACATTCCATTAGAACTACTGACGGCCTTGGGAGAGCCAGTCCTGACAAAACTCTACCATCTGGTGAGCAAGATGTATGAGACAGGTCAAATACCCTCAGACTTCAAGAAGAATATAATAATTCCAATCTCAAAGAGAGCAGGTGTTGACAGATGTGAAAATTACCGAACTATCAGTTTAATAAGTCACAGCTGCAAAATACTAACGCGAATTCTTTACAGACGAATGGAAAAACTGGTAGAAGCCGACCTCGGGGAAGATCAGTTTGGATTCCGTAGAAATGTTGGAACGCGTGAGGCAGTACTAACCTTACGACTTATCTTAGAAGAAAGATTAAGAAAAGGCAAACCTACGTTTCTAGCATTTGTAGACTTAGAGAAAGCTTTTGACAATGTTGACTGGAATACTCTCTTTCACATTCTAAAGGTGGCCTGGGTAAAATACAGGGAGCGAAAGGCTATTTACAATTTGTACAGAAACCAGATGGCAGTTATAAGAGTCGAGGGGCATGAAAGGGAAGCAGTGGTTGGGAAAGGAGTGAGACAGGGTTGTAGCCTCTCCCCGATGTTATTCAATATGTATATTGAGCAAGCAGTAAAGGAAACAAAAGAAAAATTCGGAGTAGGTATTAAAATTCATGGAGAAGAAGTAAAGACTTTGAGGTTCGCCGATGACATTGTAATTCTGTCAGAGGCAGCAAAGGACTTGGAAGAGCAGTTGAACGGAATGGACAGTGTCTTGAAAGGAGGATATCTACATCTACATCTATACTCCGCGAGCCACCTTACGGTGTGTGGCGGAGGGTACTTATTGTACCACTATCTGATCCCCCCTTCCCTGTTCCATTCACGAATTGTGCGTGGGAAGAACGACTGCTTGTAAGTCTCCGTATTTGCTCTAATTTCTCGGATCTTTTCGTTGTGATCATTACGCGAGATATATGTGGGCGGTAGTAATATGTTGCCCATCTCTTCCCGGAATGTGCTCTCTCGTAATTTCGATAATAAACCTCTCCGTATTGCGTAACGCCTTTCTTGAAGTGTCCGCCACTGGAGCTTGTTCAGCATCTCCGTAACGCTCTCGCGCTGACTGAATGTCCCCATGACGAATCGCGCTGCTTTTCGCTGGATCATGTCTATCTCTTCTATTAATCCAACCTGGTAAGGGTCCCATACTGATGAGCAATACTCAAGAATCGGACGAACAAGCGTTTTGTAAGCTACTTCTTTCGTCGATGAGTCACATTTTCTTAGAATTCTTCCTATGAATCTCAACCTGGCGCCTGCTTTTCCCACTATTTGTTTTATGTGATCATTCCACTTCAGATCGCTCCGGATAGTAACTCCTAAGTATTTTACGGTCGTTACCGCTTCCAATGATTTACCACCTATGGCATAATCGTACTGGAATGGATTTCTGCCCCTATGTATGCGCATTATATTACATTTATCTACGTTTAGGGAAAGCTGCCAGCTGTCGCACCATTCATTAATCCTCTGCAGGTCTTCCTGGAGTACGTACGAGTCTTCTGATGTTGCTACTTTCTTGTAGACAACCGTGTCATCTGCAAATAGCCTCACGGAGCTACCGATGTTGTCAACTAAGTCATTTATGTATATTGTAAACAATAAAGGTCCTATCACGCTTCCTTGCGGTACTCCCGAAATTACCTCTACATCTGCAGATTTTGAACCGTTAAGAATGACATGTTGTGTTCTTTCTTCTAGGAAATCCTGAATCCAATCACAAACCTGGTCCGATATTCCGTAAGCACGTATTTTTTTCACTAAACGTAAGTGCGGAACCGTATCAAATGCCTTCCTGAAGTCCAGGAATACGGCATCAATCTGCTCGCCAGTGTCTACGACACTGTGAATTTCTTGGGCAAATAGGGCGAGCTGGGTTTCACATGATCTCTGTTTGCGGAATCCATGTTGGTTATGATGAAGGAGATTTGTATTATCTAAGAACGTCATAATACGAGAACACAAAACATGTTCCATTATTCTACAACAGATTGACGTAAGTGAAATAGGCCTATAATTATTCGCATCTGATTTATGACCCTTCTTGAAAATGGGAACGACCTGTGCTTTCTTCCAGTCGCTAGGTACTTTACGTTCTTCCAGAGATCTACGATAAATTGCTGATAGAAAGGGGGCAAGTTCTTTAGCATAATCACTGTAGAATCTTAAGGGTATCTCGTCTGGTCCGGATGCTTTTCCGCTACTAAGTGATAGCAGTTGTTTTTCAATTCCGATATCGTTTATTTCAATATTTTCCATTTTGGCGTCCGTGCGACGGCTGAAGTCAGGGACCGTGTTACGATTTTCCGCAGTGAAACAGTTTCGGAACACTGAATTCAGTATTTCTGCCTTTCTTCGGTCGTCCTCTGTTTCGGTGCCATCGTGGTCAACGAGTGACTGAATAGGGGATTTAGATCCGCTTACCGATTTTACATATGACCAAAACTTTTTAGGGTTCTTGTTTAGATTGTTTGCCAATGTTTTATGTTCGAATTCGTTGAATGCTTCTCTCATTGCTCTCTTTACGCTCTTTTTCGCTTCGTTCAGCTTTTCCTTATCAGCTATGATTCGACTACTCTTAAACCTATGGTGAAGCTTTCTTTGTTTCCGTAGTACCTTTCGTACATGATTGTTATACCACGGTGGATCTTTCCCCTCGCTTTGGACCTTAGTCGGTACGAACTTATCTAAGGCGTACTGGACGATGTTTCTGAATTTTTTCCATTTTTGTTCCACATCCTCTTCCTCAGAAATGAACGTTTGATGGTGGTCACTCAGATATTCTGCGATTTGTGCCCTATCACTCTTGTTAAGCAAATAGATTTTCCTTCCTTTCTTGGCATTTCTTATTACACTTGTAGTCATTGATGCAACCACTGACTTATGATCACTGATACCCTCTTCTACATTCACGGAGTCGAAAAGTTCCGGTCTATTTGTTGCTATGAGGTCTAAAACGTTAGCTTCACGAGTTGGTTCTCTAACTATCTGCTCGAAGTAATTCTCGGACAAGGCAGTCAGGATAATGTCACAAGAGTCTCTGTCCCTGGCTCCAGTTCTGATTGTGTGACTATCCCATTCTATACCTGGTAGATTGAAGTCTCCCCCTATTACAATAGTATGATCACGAAACTTCTTCACGACGTTCTGCAGGTTCTCTCTGAGGCGCTCAACTACTACGGTTGCTGATGCAGGTGGCCTATAGAAGCATCCGACTATCATATCTGACCCACCTTTGATACTTAACTTAACCCAGATTATTTCACATTCGCATTCGCTAATAACTTCACTGGATATTATTGAATTCTTTACTGCTATAAATACTCCTCCACCATTGGCGTTTATCCTATCCTTGCGGTATATATTCCATTCTGTGTCTAGGATTTCGTTACTGTTCACTTCCGGTTTTAACCAACTTTCCGTTCCTAATACTATATGCGCACTATTTCCTTCAATAAGAGATACTAATTCAGGAACCTTGCCCTGGATACTCCTGCAGTTTACCAATATTACGTTAACTTTTCCTGTTTTTGGTCTCTGAGGACGGACGTTCTTTATCAACGATGATAATGTTCTCTCTGATAAGATGAACATCAACAAAAGCAAAACGAGGATAATGGAATGTAGTCAAATTAAATCGGGTAATGCTGAGGGAATTAGATTAGGAAATGAGACACTTAAAGTAGTAAAGGAGTTTTGCTATTTAGGGAGTAAAATAACTGATGATGGTCGAAGTAGAGATGATATAAAATGTAGACTGGCAATGGTAAGGAAATCATTTCTGAAGAAGAGAAATTTGTTAACATCGAGTATACATTTAAGTGTCAGGAAGTCGTTTCTGAAAGTATTTGTATGGAGTGTAGCCATGTATGGAAGTGAAACATGGACGATAACTAGTATGGACAAGAAGAGAATAGAAGCTTTCGAAATGTGGTGCTACAGAAGAATGCTTAAGATAAGGTGGGTAGATCACGTAACTAATGAGAAGGTATTGAATAGGATTGGGGAGAAGAGAAGTTTGTGGCACAACTTGACTAGAAGAAGGGATCGGTTGGTAGGACGTGTTTTGAGGCATCAAGGGATCACAAATTTAGCATTGGAGGGCAGCGTGGAGGGTAAAAATCGTAGAGGGAGACCAAGAGATGAATACACTAAGCTATTCAGAAGGATGTAGGTTGCAGTAGGTACTGGGAGATGAAGAAGCTTGCACAGGATAGAGTAGCATGGAGAGCTGCATCAAACCAGTCTCAGGACTGAAGACCACAACAACAACATGGCATGTAACTTTTCTTCTTCTTCCTCCTCTTCTTCTCTTTCACTCTTTACAATGAGAGCTCACAGAGGATGATATTCATATTTATAGCACTGTGTATCCTAATGACGATAGCATTTATTGACTGTGAGGAGTTAACGTATTTTTCACTTTTTTATTCTATTTCTTTTTCCTCTTCTTCGTATTCGTCTTTTCCTTTTCAGGTATAAAATACTGCCTGTGTAAAATGCCCGTTACATTTCCCTGAGTGTAATGGAATAGTTATTTCCCCACTATCGAAATCCACAAGATTTATTTCTTGTTATCTAATTTATATGCTTGATTTTGAGATCGATCTTACCACAACTGGCATGTAACTGCGCGAGTTTGGTGATTCTGAAATGTTATACCCAGATGGGATTGCTGGCCAGATCTAATATAAAGTGTTTGTAGGACTGACTCTATATTATCGTTTAGTTTAAAACAACATATACATAACTCCCCGTCTTGCACGTTTTGGAGTGTTATTAAAACTGATGTTCAGTTATAGCTTGATTTTTTTTTTTTTTTGTATTTCTCCGTAACATCTTAGTAGTCATTCATGATGTTGTGTGATTCTACCACCCTCAACAAGGCGTAAATAAAATCATGGAGTTCGTAAGTTCCACTCTGTCCAGAATTTCCTGATTACCTATCTGAGTATACTCATAGAAGTTATTGTTTCTTGATGTAGCATTCTGTATGGAATTATAGGTAAAGAAGCTGAATACAGCAATTTCATATCCGTGTTAGCGCAAATTTATTGTAGGACTAAAGACAGCAGTTTTTAGCTGATAGACTAAAAGTTACGCCTTGCTCGATGCGTACATTCTGACACTGTCAGTATGTGCTAAAAGACTCTTTAATTTATCTAGACTTCAGAAACTTTAAACAAATGTGCGCATACCTCTAACATTTAGGTGATCGAAATGTATTGTGGTTATACTTTACTGCATAGCTCACTATTTCTGCAGGAAATGGTAAATTGCCGAAGCTATTGAAGTAATGCACAAATTGCCCTTCTTCTTGGAAGATACCTAAGTGAACCATGTTCGTTTTCTGTCTGGAGGGTAACAATCGCTCTCTCATATCTTTTAGAATTTTTAGGTAAATTATGTCTTATAAACCCACCCCAAAATATATTTGCAGTTTTTAATAATATTCTAAGTCAATATTAGTAAGTGGTCTTGTCGGTTGACTGCTTAAGGAGAACTTTTTTCCTGAAATACAGACCAAACCAGTTTTTCCTTTATGGTCCTACATACAGAACCTTATCTTCATGAAATGTATTGTCCCATTGTATGATTACGTTTCTGCATCTCAACTAGCAGCCTTCGAGCAGCTTTTGCATTATTAGCAGCTTTAGCAATCCCTGCCACACCCCCAACTAATACTCTAAGTGCTGATAAAGCACCAAATATTGAAAATTGTTATTATATGCTCTCTTTCGAGCGATTTGGTTTTGGAGCAACTTGGGAAGCAATTATAAGAGTGATTATCGCAGCTGCAATGAGATTACTGTCTGGTTCAGACTACTTAAAACTATTTCAATTGTTCATTACATTCTTTGCAGTCTTCTTCGTCTTCCTCTTCATCTTTTTCATACAGAACCCCATTTTAACTTTAGCTATCGTTGCACCAGTGAGTGCTAAAGCAGCTAATCTTTTACTAAGCTTAACTTATTTTGCTTTCACTCTTCACCATGCTTTTTCAGACAGAAGAGAGTCTGTTCGATGTCTACCTGAAAGTCAATGTGAGTATACTGCGTTAAGTGATATGGCGTTCCTTGCATGCTTCATCTAATGGACGTGGTTCAACATGAGCTTTGTTTCTGGCCTGCAGTATGAGTTGCCAGACATATGAAGTTCTATGGGCAAGTTGTTAATAACATGATTAAATAGAGATCCACCTTGTTTACTATTTTAATTGTACTTTATGAGCGATGTACTGAAATATTTGTTGCTGCAAGTCATCAACGTGCTTGAAAATGTGACTCAAGAAGCATGTATTTCAAGTTCTCACCAGTCGAATTACTGATAAAAGTGCATTACAAATACTAAATCACAGACATGGCGATCTATTTCCAGATACCACTAGATGCATTATGTCTGGTCGTTCCAACTGTGGGAATAAAAATGTGATTACTAACTTTCTCATTCATGAAAACTGTCTCAAATTTAATATATGTAAGATATTCCAAATCCGTTCATCAGTATACGTATAAATTTTTACGACAAGTCCTGACATCAGAATGCAGCGAGTCTGAAAGTCCATTGAAAGGCATGGATCTTGATGACAGCTGCTAGACTGCACTGCTGCAATCAACGAGCGCTGCTGTCGCCACGGCCAGTGCCGCCATGAGAACACGACTGCCGTGCTGGCTTATCAGCGCTCGTGGTGGTCCTTTAAAGTCAGCAGCCCAGCACCTCAGCAGTTGTTGTGATTACTTTGTGGTATTGCACTGATATTGCTACACGTCGTTGTCTTGCTTCAAACTCGCTTCGTCTCAGTTTTCGATCTTGGTTTACACTCTGGACTTGTGATTCGGTCATGCTGTCTCCGTTGTTTGTCGTTCTCTAGGTTTCCTTGTCAACCTGTTTATTTATTTTATTTTATTTATTTAACCTGATCAGATTAGGGCCATCAGGCCCTCTCTTACATCGGACCAGTGTTCCACACATGCAGCATTTCACACATCAGAGTTACATCATGAACATAGTTTAAATGAGAAAATTAGCTTACTCTAGTGACAATATGAATAAAGACTAGTGACTAAGACCTAATAAAGTAAATGAGGAAGTATTGTTACAACAGGTGCTATACATACAGATTATGATAAAAGCAATAATAATAACAGTAAAACAAAAAAATCAAATAATAATGATAAACATGACTAAGACCTAATAAAGTAAATGCTGGCAGTATTTTTACATCAGGTGCTATACATACAGATTATGGTGAAAGCAATAATAATAACATTAAAAAAATCAAATAATAATGACAAACATGAGAAAGATTGGCAATAGTAATGAAGATTTGTGCAGATGTACATTAATATCTTGGTGTGTAAAGTAGATGTTTACTAGTATAGCGGGTTATGGGTAAGGGAGATTTAAGGAGGGGAAAGAGGGAAGTAACGATGTGAAGTGCACTCATGTACAGAGGAAGGCATTACTGTTGCTTAAGTAGATACGTCATTAACTGTTTTTTTAAGCTGGTCATGTTTTTAAGTTCTCTAACATAACGAGGGAGGTTATTCCAGAGTCTGGTTCCCGCTACTGTAAAGGACTTGGAGAAGGTGACTGAGCGATGCAGTGGAACGGAGAGGATTTTATTATAATGGGAACGTGTGTTTCTGTCATGTTGTTCCGACATGAGCGTTAGGGACGGGGAGAGATATGAGGGACAGTATACATTTATAGGGCAGTAGATGAGACAGAGTGTATGGAAATCTCTGCGTTTGTCTGTACGCAGCCAGGACAATTTTGCATATGCTGGTGAAATGTGATCAAAAAGTCGAACGTCACAGATATATCGGACGCAGGCATTCGTGACCAGTTCTAGACGTCGGGAATTTTCCTGAGAGAGGCCTTGTAGGATAATATCGCTGTAGTCAATGATTGGGAGTATAAGCGTTTGTACTAATTTCTTTTTCAGATCGAAAGGGAAGAGTTTTTTATATTTTTGTAGGACATGAAGGGATGCTGATGCTTTTTTGCTGAGGTGCCTTCAACCAGTCATCCTGTTGTACGGGTTCTGTAGTCGTTCCCGGTCCGATTCCAGTCACAGTAACTGGTGATGAGATAAAAGGTTAGCAGTGTGCCATGGCCACGAAGCTCGTGCTACTCCTTTGAGAATACGCAGGCAGCAAATGAGTGTCTCATGGCTTGCCTCCAAGTAGTGTAGTCCAGCCGCCATGTCGGGGGCGGAATTATAGTAAATCTCTCTCTCAATGGAGGCTTCGTGATTCATTGATTTGGGATGTGTCATTGTACGCTGAACATGTGACTCACCCTCAGTGTACGCAATGGCGTCTCCTGTCATGTCATGACTGCTTCAGGCGCACCTACGTGCGACTGTCCTGATCGCTGGGCACACTGCACCCGTTGTGGGGAAAATGGGCATCTCTGAACTGTCTGGCGTCAACTGTTGGGACACCCAGATGTCACTCCTCAGATTCATCAGGTGATCGTATATGAACACCAAGCAGTTGTTTCTCATACCGATCATTCCACCATTAAGTTGTTTCTCACCCTCGTGATTGCGAACCAAGATATCCATCTTCAGGTAGACACAGGAGCCACCGGTTCCTTGATTAACCTCCAAATGTGCAGTATGCTCATCTTGGTTCGCCTGCATTGTCCCAGCCCTCTTCTTTGTTGATCACATACGGTGACAGTTTGATTCGCCTCTGGTGTCAGCTCACAAGCAACGCTGCATACAAACAGGTCGTAGGCTATAGCTACTAACTCTGCTCGTTGTTCATAGTCACTAAGCTGGAAACATTTTTCGTCTAAATGTTTTCTCACTGTATGCATTTTCCATCATTGACGAGGCTCAGGTCGTCTCTGACACGGTTCCCTTCCAGGAGCTTGACTGCCTCTATGCCGCCTTTTCACCACTATTCGAACCTGGCCTGGAGTTCTCCACAGATTTCTAGGCTCATGTCTCATGTACAGATGCAGTGCTCAATTTCTGTTGGGCATTCCCTATTCCTATCTCCTGTCTTTTGACTGTTAAGCAGGAACTCGCTCGCCTTCGCAAAACAGGGGTGACTGAAACTTTTAAAAACAGTGCTTGGGCAACATTCCTGATGGTGGTCAGGAAACCCAATAACTCCCTCTGGCAAAGTGCCGATTTTAAATCGATAAACAATGCTCAGGCGCAAATGTAAACCTGCCCCATTTCATGTGCAGAGGACTTCCTAGCGAAACTTGTTGGAGGTGAATATTTTTCTAAGACTGGTCTTGCGGACACACATTTGCAGATTCCTCTGGATGAGGATTCGCAATGCATTATGGTCATCAACAATCCCTTTGGCTTATACAAATACAAGTGTTTGCTCTTTAGGATCTCTTCCACCCTGGCAATTTTCCAGAGAGACTTGGAACAGTTAACCATGTCCATGTCTGGTTGTTCTATCTCAATGACTTAATTGTCATGGGCGCTACCTATATAAGTCAATCGAAGTACAGCATACAAATTTTACATATTTCGCTGTTTTCGCCTTCGCTACTACTAGCATCCTATTCTTCAGTTGTCTTATACTGGTCAACTGAAGTACGGGATATAAATTTTACATTTGTCGCTTTTTTCGCCCAACCTAGTGCTAGTATCCTGTTCCTCAGTTTACACTAGTACTAACGGAAGTGAACAAACAGACATAAGTAAGTACAGGATGCAATCTGTATACGCCAACTGAGGTATCTGAGGTATTCCATGCCGATGTTACGTATGTCACTTTTATTTCTTTCTTTCATTCGCTAGAACTAATGCCCTACCCTTCAGTTGATCTATATAGGTCAACTGAAGAATAGAATACTAGGACTTTCTACTGCGAAAAAAGCGTCATATGTAACATTTCGTTCGAAATATGAATAAATGTGGTATATGTCCACGATCTCTCTTTTGTCTGTACCACATTCCTTTGTTTCTCAACATCTGTCTACTTCTTTGCAGTGCATCATCCATGGCAACTTGTGACATGATTTTTAAAAGCCGACAGGTTGTATCCCATTCTCCAATATTCCTACGCAATGTTTCTGCCATTGACTGTCTGCCGCACCCCCAAAACCTACAGGAACTTAGGCATTTCTGCGAAAGGTGAATTATTATTCTATGTTGGTGCACAGTTGACTGTGGCCACGCTTGCACATATCTGAAGCGTCTGTTGCACTCGGCATCCCCTCTTAGGCCCTTTTCTCCATCACGTCATTTGGTTTTGGCCGCTGACGCTTCCCCTTATGACTGGCATTGGTGCAGTGCTGGCGCTTAGGAACAATGACGGTACTGAGCAATCGATTGCGTACGCATCAAGTACGCTGACACCTACTCAAAAGAATAATCACAAATCAAGAATGAAGCTACGTCGATCATCTTTGCCGTTAAAAAACTCCATTTTTACCATTTGGAAGCAAGTTTACTCTCATTATAGACCACAAACCACTGGCAGTACACTTTGAGCCCTGCTCTCAGCTTCCACTGCAGATGGCACAATGGCTCCAGCGTAAGGCAGTTTTACTGAGCACCCACAGCCCAACACACAAATGCGAATGTTCTTTCTTGTCTCTCCTCAGGACCCAAACCAGCATTTGACCAACAGGAAATCTCCTATTTCCACACTGATTTTGAATGACAGCATGCCTTGGACGTGCTTCTCATTACAACTACTCACCCTGATCCAGCCATGCGTCACCACCCAGTCTTACAGCTTGTATCATTCTGCACTCCATGGGTGGCCCCACTATCTTTCGAAGTTCGCTGATCCAGAACTCTGGGACTCAGCTCTCATCTCCCACCGTTCGTCAGTCATTTCTGATATTCTTCTGCTTGGCACAGACGGAAATTTTCATAATGTTACCAGCCACTCAACTTTTTGCCCTCAGTTTTTACAATTGCTCCATCCTGGGCGTTGGGGTACATTACGGATGAAAGTCCTTGCAAGGTGCCATGCCTACTGGCAGAGACTGAAGAAAGACATAGAAATCATGGTGCGCAGCTTATGTTGTTCTACTTGTGCCCAAAACCAGGCTGCCCCTCCTCAGTTGGCCCCTTTCTGGGCTATATATATCTTATCCTTGTGGACTCTTATTCTAACTACCCATGTCAACACTAACACCACGTTCAAAGCCTTCGTACATTTTTTCAGCCATTGAAGGGCTTTCCCTCAACATCAGGTCGAACAATGGACCCCAACTCATGGCAATGGCTTTCAAACAGCACTTCCAATGCCATTAATCATCTGTTAAGTCCGCTGTTCCACCCATCCTCCAATGGCGAAGTGGACCATATGGTGCAAACTTTCAAGCAACATATGTTAAAGGCAGTGGACACTCCACCATCACCACTGCACTCACACAGTTTCTGAGCACCTACAGGACCACCTCTGTGCACAAACAAAGTCTGGTAGAGCTCCTCCTTGGGGAGCAGCCACATACTCTCTTCCATCCCCTGGCCTGAAAGCCTAAGAATGCCTAGAATTGGCATGCAGGGCACTAACTGCAAGGATCAGCTGTTTGGGCATATCAATGCAAGGCGAAACCTTTATGGGTGTCAGCTACAGTGGTTGCCCCCCCCCCCCCCCCCATAGGTGACACCTTACAAAAGTTGACACTCTGAAGGAGTTGGAGCACTGTCATACCAATCAACTCCATTCACACCTACAAGCTGCAGCACTGCTGGTGGCTCTGTCAGACCTAGAACGCCTACCCTTCCCAATATTCCAGGGAATTATTAGCATTCCAGGGCACCACAGGCAGCTCCCATAGACATGATCACGGAGGCAGAGTCTTCACTGTCGCAGCCGTCTCTGCAGCCGTCGTTGCCCCCACGACTTTGTCTAAGTGCGTTGCCTGATGACCTGGGTTTTTCCCTCTAGCTGACAGGCTTCAGTGCCAGGTCTCCTTCTGTGCCTCCAGTTTGCCTAAGCAAGAATTGTCCCAGCCACTTCTGGCCCTAAGCATCCATTTCAGGACGGAGGGATCTGGTATCCCAGTACAGGGAATTTGAAGGCCCACTGAAAGGCATGGAACTTGATGACAGTCGCTAGACAGCACTGCTGCAAGCTGCTTTTGATGTTGGCAGCGGCGTGGCAAGGACACGCTTGCCATGCCGGCCTATCAGTGCTCGTGGCATCCCTTTAAAGTCAATGATCCAGCATCTCAGTAGTCAGTTGTGAATTCTCTGCACTGTTGTAGTGATATCATCACACTGTAGTTGTCTTGGTTCCGAATCCGCTATGTCTCAGGTTTTGATCTTGGTTTACTACCAGGATTTGTTATTCTGTCATGCTGTCTCCATTGTTTGTCGTTCTGTAATTTATTTTTTTATTTAGTTATTTGTTTATTGTTCCGTGGGACCAAATTAAGGCGAAGTCTCCATGGTCATGGAACGAGTCAATACACGAAATTACAACACGATAGTAGAAACAGATAAAATGAAATACAAGAAACGTAATCAGACGACAATTCGTAAGTTTAAATAAATAAAATCAACAATGTAACGCTGGAATTTGCTTAATTTTTCAGCTCTTCCGGGAGCTCCTCGACAGAATAGAAGGAGTGAGCCACGAGGAAACTCTTCAGTTTAGACTTAAAAGCGTTTGGGCTACTACTAAGATTTCTGACTTCTTGTGGTAGCTTATTGAAAATGGATGCAGCAGAATAGTGCACTCCTTTCTGCACAAGAGTCAAGGAAGTGCATTCCACATGTAGATTTGATTTCTGCCTAGTATTAACTAAGTGAAAGCTGCTAACTCTTGGGAATAAGCTAATATTGCTAACAACAAACGACATTAAAGAAAATATATACTGTGAGGGCAATGTCAGAATTCCCAGACTATTGAATAGGGATCGACAAGAGGTTCTCGAACTTACAACACATGTAGCTCGTACAGCCCGTTTCTGTCCCCTGTTTACTCTCAGGTGACACGCTGTAATGCCCTCGGCCTATCGGTCTGCTGTACTGGTTCTCGAGTCATTCCTAGTCTTGTCTGATTCCGGTCACAATACAAGTAGGCTCTATTTTAGAACTTGAATACATTTGATATTTCACATTTTCTTGTAAAGAGGATGCAATATCGCCTGATGAAGCACTACTATTTTTGATGGTATTGTTTTGATAAGGAAGCTCATATGAAGGCATACTTTTCTATGGGTCCCCATTAAGGTATAGGCAGCTGCTATCTGTGTCAAACATATAAGAAAAATTTTGAAACAGTTAATCAGAGAGAACGTTAATGTATGTATTTTTGTCAGGCAAGACAAAATGAAATCTGAGGCAATCATAATAAACCTGATATGAATTTTAATGCATTCCTCGAAAAGTGTTAACAAGCAGATTGTGAGAATGCGTGTAATTTTCTAGTTATAAGCAAAGATAATTATTGAAATAACAGGCATTATGTTATTTTCGATAACTATATTTGTCTTAGATGAAAGATGTCACGTGTTACATGTGAGCAGTTTGGTATTGTGATATAAACTGAGATATTTGCTTATAATCAGTTCAGATCTTGATTGAGCTGGAGTTGTCAACACGTTATTCAATTTTGTTGGATGGAGGACTTGTCCTAAGTGCAGGGTATTGAAATCGAGATGAAATATTGGCAAAAAACTGTCGTTGCTCTAACAAAGGCATGCTGAAGCAAAGCCAGTACTGAAAAAATTAAACACATCCCTAAACCACTACAGTGATTGATTCAAGAAGGGCAGCCATTCTAAAAGGAAAATAAGATGAAAGACCAAGACGAAGAAGATGAAGACGTTAAAGACAAAGGAAACAATCTGCTTATGAAAGCAGAAGGCAGAGAAGCAGATGGAAACATTGGAGAAGTAGTAGTAGTAGGAGGAGGAGAAAAAGAAGAAGAAGAAGAAGAAGAAGAAGAAGAGGAAGAAGAAGAAGAAGATGATGATGATGATGATGATGATGACGTTGAGAATGACGATGAAGGAGAGTCATTAAGGAAAATTATGGTAGAGACAGATGGTAGACAGGCAAGATCATGTTTTAAAGAAACAATAAACAAAATGCATGATACTCTATGTAGCATCAGATCCATTCTGATAGTAAGAGGATGACTGGTGATCCATCAATAGATATTGATGTAGATCATTTAATAATTCCAAATGGAAGATGTACGGGAAATAGATGATCACGTAATCTACTGTTTAAAATTAAATCTAATAAAAAGAGTTAGACAACACAAGATCTTCATAATTACATTAAAATTCTCAGGGGTATGAATGGATATAAACTAAACTATCTTACCTGCAGATCACTCAGTTCCAGCAGAGGCTACAAATATACCAGTATTGTGAAGCCTACAATAGGTACAAGTAGTGTATTGTTACTGAGAGATGATAACAGCATGGGAATATACAGGCATGGAGACAACGAAAAAGAACATGACGTTCAAGATTGAAAGTCAGTCTCCAACGAGTTGTCAGCACATATCGGCTATTTTTACTGGAATAACGTGAATGGATTGGTAGAGCGATTAGTTTTCTTGCTATCTTCGAAACTGGTAGGCAATGATTCACATGATAATGAAATAATATCTGCTGAAGAAAAACTTTGGGAAGTGGCGATTAGTGCTTGAATTTAACAATTCCTGTGGAAAATAAAGCGTGAAACTCAGTTACATAATGGGAATCTACATGTGAAAACCCTCTGTCAGTTGAAAGGTAGGGACAAAAGGTGCATTTCGCACGTTTGAAACATTTAGAAACGATTCATACAATGGGATTTCGCATATCGAACAGCAACCTTGGGATCTTGGGAACGGATGGCGAGAGACTGTATCCGATACCAAAGGAGGATTGAACATATAACGAGAAATATAGTGCCAATATTACAAGCAGGTAATCACAGAGGGTGAGAGCCTAGCACATGCACATGCACATTCCCTGCATGGGAATTGGCGTTCACGAATGTATCTCATCTCGCCCTTTTCTCTGTAAGCCGCAACGCACCTCCTCCTTGATTAAAATAACTGCAGTATGTTTGCTGTCTGAAAGTAACAAGCATTGCACTGGTCCTTTCTGACAACACAGGAGGCTGAACTCAAGCCAAGGTCGTGCCAGATCATGGAAGTTCTGGACAACGCGTCCACTGCCACATATCGTAACCATCTCTCCTATAACATTGTTCATAATTCTCATCAATCTGTTATCATTAAAGTGATGTCATTACACGAAATTGACACAGATTTAATAAACACTCGATTTGTTGTCCTTTAGTCACAAGTAATATGTCCCTACCTACCCATTCTCAATTGTTCTGCAGCCACAGTTTCGTACTTTTACAATCGCCGTCGAATTAAAGGACAGTTCCTGAGTAACAGGATAAAATCATTTCCTCACATTTTTTAAAATTTCCCTGGGTTATTGCAAACCCCTCACACATGGGATCCATTCCACGTGGCTACTCAACTTAGTCTGACTCTGTCTCTCATCTAAACATCTGCACGCGCCAAAACCGCGCCCAGCTTGTACAGTATGCTTCCCCGTCAGCGACGGGGACTGATGTTTGAGCAAAAATGCATAATTGTAGATTTTCCCCATCAGAGACGGGATCGATATACGCACCTTTACAGTCCACGATTCACTGTTTTCCTAATCCGTGAGAAACAATGATCTTGGGAAATACAGAAGTTACTGAAAGAGATCCACAATTTTTTGAAAAGAGGAACATAGAGCCAGTGTCATGAAATATTGAAAGAACAAATCCCACAGACTGAAAAACGATAAAAGACAATGGCGCTCTCATAATTCCAAAGCATATCTCATTCATCCATCCTTATTATTTTAAATTTTACAAAGAAGGGTTTTTATAACAAGAGTTGTGCAGTTTAGTGATGAAATACTAGAAACAAAAACATACTTACCAAAATTTTGACAGAATATGTCATTACTGAAGTCTACAAAAAGTAAGTAGTTGAGTACAAAGGCTGTTCTGCACGAAAGCAAAGACATTTGTCTCTTGGATTAGGGGCAGCCTTATTAGTATTATACTGTTGGGAAAGGTTTCTACTTCTAGGATAAATAATTAGGATACGAAAGTTCGTGGCAGGTTAAAACTGTATGTCAGATCGAAACTCGAACTCAGGGACGTTGCCTTTCCGGGCGATACGGAGATACCCAAGCATGTTCACTACCCCTCCTCACAGTTTTACTTCTGTCAGGACTGTTTCCCACCTCCCAAACTTCACAATAGTTCTCCTGAAGAATAGTCGGGCGTTGTGCTTTGGCAGCAGAGCACTCACCAAGTTCAAGTCTCGGTCCGACGCACTGTTTTAATCTACCAGGAAGTTTCATATTAGCGCACACTCCTCTGCATAGCGAAAATTTCAATCTGGAAACGTTCCCCAGGCTGTGCCCAAGCCATGTCTCTGTAATATCCTTTCTTCAAGGAGTGCTAGTTTTGCAAGTTTCACAGTAGACCTTCTGTGGAGTTTGGAAGGTGGGAGACGAGGTACTGGTTGAAGAAGATCTGTGAGGACAGAGAAGATCTGTGAGGACAGGCTGTGAGCCGTGCTTTGGGAGCTCAGTCGGTAGGGTAGAGCAGTTGCTCACGAAAGGCAGAGGTCCCGAGTTAAAGTCTCCGTCCAGCACACAATTTGAATCTGCCAGAAAGTTTCATATCAGTGCACATTCCGCTGTAAAGTGAAAATTTCATTCTGGGAACAAGGATACATTTTAAATGATTCAGTCCGCCGAAAAAATATTGTAAAATTCTATTACGTCCGTGCTAACATAAGCACGTCTAAACACTTACAAACATTATGCACAGGGTAAACAGTGCTTCGCAGTGAGGGACACGCACACACACACAGAAACACCTCACCTTTGACATGCTACTGATTCACCTTCCTCACACGTCACTTGGTGCGGCGCTGCTCTGTGTAGTTAGTAGACAGCCAGTGGCTAGCTGCACCTTCTCTGTCCCATTTACATGTCAAAGCCTGCCCTGAAATTTTTTATGCAGGAAGAACACACTGACAGAAACAATGAAGTTAAAATTTTAGCTACTAAGACACACTACGAGCATCTTTAAAAAAAAGCTGATAATCAAGTGTGATTCACGTCATGGATCAGTACCCCATTCCTCCAACAGGAGTGCCAGCGTAGTGCACAGTTAAAATGGCTTCTTTCGCTGGTGCAGAATGTGCTTCCTGTGTGTTTTGGTTTCATGAAACGAATTCTGCAACAACTGGACGGCTAAAGAACGTCCAAGTAGGCCTAAAATTTACTCTTGGCACAAGAACCTTACTACGCCAGATTTGCTGCAACGAGTGTGAGAAGAAATTGATTGCCGGTGGGATGTTTGCCACATCACAAATATTAGTCACACGAACCAAAATGACACATGACGCTTTTATGTGAAAGTTGAGGTTGTTTGCTACAGAATGACACACACACAGATTCTGTAAGTTATCTCAATAAATTTCTACATCACTGCAAAGTTGTAAAGTCCTTTTTGACTCGCCCTGTATACAGTATATACTTAACACTTACATTCCTATAGGTTCTTAACACAGTCACCGTAAATACTTAATACAGTTTCTAATACAAGCATGCTTAGAACTAATGGCATATTGACATTGTTCCTTTATA
This sequence comes from Schistocerca nitens, assembly GCF_023898315.1. NCBI lineage: Eukaryota > Metazoa > Arthropoda > Insecta > Orthoptera > Acrididae > Schistocerca > Schistocerca nitens. The sequence goes on along the minus strand of NC_064615.1, from coordinate 182,912,493 downwards.
CCAACCACATACATTATACTAAGTATAGTCCTTTTTTATTCACAGTATTTGCTTTATTGTCTTTGGGGCATGTCTCCTTCGGTATATTTCTATCATGTTTTCCACATCGTCTTATTCTGCTCCTGCAGCTAGCATGTGACGTTGTTTGTTCCTGCTTTCATCTTTCATTGCTTGGCTCAAATGGCTCTGAGCACTATGGGACTTAACATCGGAGGTCATCAGTCCTCTAGAACTTAGAACTACTTAAACCTAACTAACCTAAGGACATCATACACATCCATGCCCGAGGCAGGATTCCAATCTGCGACCGTAGCAGTCGCGCGGTTCCGGACTGAAGCGCTCAGAACCGCTCGGCCACCGCTGCCGGCTTTCATTGCTTGGTTAGAGGGTAGATAGGCGCAAAGGTACAAGAAGCTTGATGTTTCGTTTTGCTTCTTTATGGCAGTTATTTTCTTTTTCTCACTCGTCAGTACAATAAATAATTCTGGCAAAAATTCCATTATTCTTCATTCTTCCTTCTGTTACAAGTACATATCATCATTTACTTCATAAAAGATCTCATCATGGCAAAGTTTGGTTTCTTTTTAGGGTTCCACGCATCAGTCTGTAAAAATGGAGCCTTTATAGGATCGCTGTTTTGTCAGTCTGTTGGTCCGACTGTTAAGAAACCTTTTTCTCAGGTATAGGGAGACATATCAAGTACAATCTTCCGTCACATATTAAGGTCTATGGTCCCTTGGCAGCGTAAAAAATTCAAGCTTCTAAGTTAATTCAATCAAAAGATACAGCCATTTATGTCCTTTATTTTGATACTCGAAAATTCACTCATCAAAACCTATAGGGTACTTCCAATTAACCTGGAATCATCAAATTTGATTACAAGCAAGGTGTCACAGTACAAGTTAATCGAAAACCCGAAAATCGTTAATTTGTAATTGTATAACACGGAAAAATATTTTTATGCCCTTTTTTATCCATCTGTTTGTCTGTCCGTCTGTTAAGACCACTTTTTCTCTGGAACGGGTTGGCGTATCAAGTTCAGATTTATGCCACGTACTAAAGTCTATGATTCCTTCGTGGCGTAAAACATTTAAGCTTCTAAGTCAATTCTATCAAAAGATTCGCCCATTTATGTCACAAATTTTGACACTCGCAAACCCACTCATCAAAAAGTATAGGGACTTCCCGTTGACCTGGAATCATGAAATTTGGCAAAAAGCAAGGTTTTGCAATATAGGGGAAGGTAAAAATCTGGAAGTTGTTAATTTGTAATTATGTAACATGAACAACTATTTTTTTTTTCATTTTTTATCCGTCTGTCTGTTTGTCTGCCTATCTGTTAACACCCCTTTTTCTCGTGAACAGTTTGGCGTACCAAATTCAAATTATCTCTCTTAGTAAGGCCCGTCGTCCCTTGGCGGTGTAACAGATTTAAGCTTCTAAGTCAGTGCAACCTGAAGATTCGGTCTTTCCTGTCACATGTTTGATATTCGCAGACTCACTCATCGAAATTTATAGTGTACTTACCGTTGATGTAGAATCATGAAATTTGGCAAGAAGTAAGGTTTGTTCAAATGTGTTCAAATGTGTGTGAAATCTTATGGAACTTAACTACTAAGGTCATCAGTCCTAAGCTTACACACTACTTAACCTAAATCATCCTAAGGACAAACACACAAACCCATGCCCGAGGGAGGACTCGAACCTCCGCCGGGACCAGCCGCACAAGTACGGTTTCACACTACAAGTATAACAATCTGAAGACTGTTAAACTGTGATGCTGTCCACAAAAAATGTATGTTTATCTACATATACATTGAAGCGCCAAAGGAACTGGTATAGGTATGCGTATTTAAATTCAGAGATATGCAACCAGACAGAGTACGACGCTACGGTCGGCAGCGCCTATATAAGGCAAGTGTCTGGCGCAGTTGTTAGATCGGTTACTGCTCCGACAATGGCAGGTTATCAAGTGATCAAGTGATCTAGAACATAATGTTATAGTCAGCAAACGAACGATGGGACACGACATCTCCGACATACTGATGAAGTGGGGATTTCCCCTTACGACCATTTCAGGAGTGTACCGTGAATATCAGAAATCCGGTAAAACATCACATCTCTGACATCGCTGCGGCTGGCAAAAGATCCTGCAGGATCGGAACCAACGACGACTGAAGAGAATCTTTCAACATGGCAGAAGTGCAACTCTTCCGCAAATTGCTGCAGATTTCAGTGCTGGGCCATCAACAACTGTCAGTATGTGAACCATTACACGAAACATCATCATACGGGCTTTCAGAGCCGAAGGCCCAGTCGCGTACCCTTGATGACTGCACGACATAAGCCGCGCGGGATTAGCCGAGCGGTCTAGGCGCTGCAGTCATAGACCGAGCAGTTGGCCCTGGCGGAGGTTCGAGTCCTCCCTCGGGCATGGGTGTGTGTTTTTGTTCTTAGGATAATTTGTGTTAAGTAGTGTGTAAGCTTAGGGACTGATGTCCTTAGCAGTTAAGTCCCATAAGATTTCAAACACCCACACGACATAAAGCTTTACGCCTCGCCTGGGCCCATCAACACCAACATTGGACTGTTGATGACTGGAAACATGTTGCCTGGTCGGACTAGTCTCGTTTCAAATTGTATCGAGCAGATGGACGCATACAGGTATGGAGACAACCTCATGAATCCATGGACCCTGCATGTCAGCAGCGGACTGTTCAAGCTGATGGATGCTCTGTAATGGTGTGGGGCATGTGCAGTTTGAGTGATATGGGACCCCTGATACGTCTAGATACGATTCTGACAGGTGACACATACGTACGTATCCTGTCTGATCACCTGCGTCCATTCATGTCCATTGTGCATTCCGACAGAGTTTGGCAATTCCTTCAGGACAATGCGACACCCCACACATCCAGAATTGCTACAGAGTTGCTCCAGAAACACTCTTCTGAGTTTAAACACTTCCGCTGGCCACCAAACTCTCCAGACTTGAACATTACTGATCATACATGGGATGCCTTGCAACGTGCTGTTCGCAAGGGATCTCCACGCCCTCGTACTCTTCCGAATTTATAGACAGTCCTGCTGGATTTATGGTGTCAGTTCCTTCCAGCACAACTTCAGACGTTAGTCATGTCCATGACACGTCGTGTTGTGGCACTCGCGGGGGCCCTACACGATATTAGGCAGGTATACCAGTTTCTTTGGCTCTTCAGTGCATAAACTGATGTCCTCTGCTCGCTTCTTTTTGTACGTCTGGGCTAGTCTGAAGAACTACTCTAGAGATTTTGATACGCCCTTGGAACTCCCACGACCGATATCTTGCCAGTATCTATGTGGAATACAGGCGAAACATGTTGAATCTCGATTATTATGTATAATTAAATTTGCATGGAACTCTTAGTGCATGAGTCGTACTCGCACTTGGTCATTTTTTTAAATTCTTCTTTGTACACCGGACTTCGATCGCCTCAGTTAGTGCTCATCATTGCATATGTAGCTATTGACACTTTGATGTTGTCTTCCGTAAAAGGTTTTTATTATTTATCTTCCTTCTCCAAATATATTCAACTGATTTCTTCTTCACTTATTAGTTTCATTTCCTCTCATTTACCCACAATATTTCCTCGTATTTCTTCATGACATTGTGTCAATATGCTCATTATTTCTTCATATAAATACAACACGGCGTTACATCCATGCATTGTAATTTTCCCCAACAATTTGGAAACGATACAAGTGAGCACGTAAGGCGTTGTGTATTTAGGTCCCTGTGACAAGAGACCTGCAAAAGCTTCCTCAGTTTAAAGTCCAAAACCCTTGACAGTTTATAGGTTTCTTGTATTTGTCCACAGTACCAGTTGTCTCTAAATCTGTTAAGCGGAAAACGCTGTATTTCCATTACTTTCTTCAGTATTTCATCGTAACTGTAGCTTCTATTGTTCACAGCCTACTTCAAGAATCAATTAATTATTAGTTTTTTCGCCCATATAGTTTAACTTTAATAATTGCACGAATTACCGCCTTCTTGTTTTAATATATTTAATTCTTTTAATAAATCTTCTTGTTCTTCATATTAAATTTCTCTTCTACAGCATGCATTACCTCCGCACTACTAGCTGCTTGTAGGCTACATGGTTCAAATGGCTCTAAGCACTATGAGACGTAACATCTGAGGTCATCAGTCCCCTAGACTTAGAACTACTTTAACCCAACTAACCTAAGGACATCACACACAATTCGGAAACGAGACAAGTGAGCACGTAAGGCGTTGTGTATTTAGGTCCGTGTGACAAGAGACCTGCAAACACTTCCTCAGTTTTAAGTCCAAAACCCTTGACAGTTTATAGGTTTCTTGTATTGAAAGCAAAGAGAGCTTCACTGCAAGTTTAAACGCAGCCAAAACCACTCAGATAAACAGAAGCTAAACGATGTCAAAGTTAGCGTAAGGAGGGCTATGCGTGAAGCGTTCAGTGAATTCGAAAGTAAAATTCTATATACCGACTTGACAGAAAATCCTAGGAAGTTCTGGTCTTACGTTAAATCAGTAAGTGGCTCGAAACAGCATATCCAGACACTCCGGGATGATGATGGCATTGAAACAGAGGATGACACGCGTAAAGCTGAAATACTAAACACCTCTTTCCAAAGCTGTTTCACAGAGGAAGACCGCACTACAGTTCCTTCTCTAAATCCTCGCACAAACGAAAAAATGGCTGACATCGAAATAAGTGTCCAAGGAATAGAAAAGCAACTGGAATCACTCAACAGAGGAAAGTCCACTGGACCTGACGTGATACCAATTCGATTCTACACAGAGTACGCGAAAGAACTTGCCCCCCTTCTAACAGCCGTGTACCGCAAGTCTCTAGAGGAACGGAAGGTTCCAGTTGATTGGAAAAGAGCACAGGTAGTCCCAGTCTTCAAGAAAGGTCGTCGAGCAGATGCGCAAAACTATAGACCTATATCTCTGACGTCGATCTGTTGTAGAATTTTAGAACATGTTTTTTGCTCGAGTATCATGTTGTTTTTGGAAACCCAGAATCTACTCTGTAGGAATCAACATGGATTCCGGAAACAGCGATCGTGTGAGACCCAACTCGCTTTATTTGTTCATGAAACCCAGAAAATATTAGTCACAGGCTCCCAGGAAAATGCTATTTTCCTTGACTTCCGGAAGGTGTTCGATACAATTCCGCACTGTCGCCTGATAAACAAAGTAAGAGCCTACGGAATATCAGACCAGCTGTGTGGCTGGATTGAAGAACTTTTCGCAAACAGAACACAGCATGTTGTTATCAATGGAGAGACGTCTACAGACGTTAAAGTAACCTCTGCCGTGCCACAGGGGAGTGTTATGGGACCATTGCTTTTCACAATATATATAAATGACCTAGTAGATAGTGTCGGAAGTTCCATGCGGCTTTTCGCGGATGATGCTGTAGTATACAGAGAATGTGCAGCATTGGAAAATTGTAGCGAAATGCAGGAAGATCTGCAGCGGATAGGCACTTGGTGCAGCGAATGGCAACTGACCCTTAACATAGACAAATGTAATGTATTGCGAATACATAGAGAGAAGGATCCTTTATTGTATGATTATATGATAGCGGAACAAACAATGGTAGCAGTTACTTCTGTAAAATATCTGGGAGTATGCGTGCGGAACGATTTGAAGTGGAATGATCATATAAAATTAATTGTTGGTAAAGCGGGTACCAGGTTGCGATTCATTGGGAGAGTCCTTAGAAAATGTAGTCCATCAACAAAGGAGGTGGCTTACAAAACACTCGTTCGACCTATACTTGAGTATGGCTCATCAGTGTGGGATCCGTACCAGATCGGGTTGACGGAGGAGGTAGAGAAGATCCACAGAAGAGCGGCGCGTTTCGTCACATGGTTATTTGGTAAGCGTGATAGCGTTACGGAGATGTTTAGCAAACTCAAGTGGCAGACTCTGCAAGAGAGGCGCTCTGCATCGCGGTGTAGCTTGCTCGCAAGGTTTCGAGAGGGTGCGTTTCTGGGTGAGGTATCGAATATATTGCTTCCCCCTACTTATACCTCCCGAGGAGATCACGAATGTAAAATTAGAGAGTTTCGAGCGCGCACAGAGGCTTTCAGACAGTCGTTCTTCCCGCGAACCGTACGCGACTGGAACAGAAAAGGGAGGTAATGACAGTGGCACATAAAGTGCCCTCCGCCACACACCGTTGGGTGACTTGCGGAGTATAAATGTAGATGTAGATGTAGACATCCATGCCCGAGGCAGGATTCGAACCTGCGACCGTAGCAGCAGCGCGGTTCGAACTGAAGCGCCTAGAACCGCGCGGTCACTACGGCCGGCGTAGGCTAATAGATTTCGTATCTTCACACTGGTGAGAGATTCCTGTGCTCTTATTTTTGCTGACTGCTTTCCTCTCATACATGTGCTCTCCACTTCGTCTTCATATTTACGCGGGTCACGCCTTTCTTCTCTTCCACCTATTCTGTTTACAGTGATGCATCCATAACGATATCAACAGCATTTGCTGTATCTTTTTACTTCGTGGCGAATTCGCCTCTTCTGTCTGTCTGCGTCGCAGACCTTGTTTCGCATGTCTGGCAGTTTCTTTGCTGTGTCAGCATAATATTTCATAGCGCAACATTTTCTACGCACTTTCCTACTAGAAGGCTGGGTACCTAGCTCTCGATCAGCATGCAAATTACTCTTTTCTTTCTGTTGTCATCTCTACTGTTACAGTTATTGTTCCTGTCTAAAAGCACGCGTGGAAGTTCTTGCACTGTCTAGTGTACTATGTTTTGTTCGTCATCCTGCTCATCTAGAAAATGATTTCTTAACTTTTTGATTGTGCATCTTCACACTAATTCATCGTCGGGTTGTTTCTAGCGTTTATTAACTCTTCTTTTCAATAGAAACTGTTGTAGCTCGCCATTTGCTACTTGCTATTTGCTCTATACGTTCGTTCCATGGCTGTTACGTGCCCTGCACCACTTGTCATATGCTGCCTACTTGTTGTTCCATTGATCCATCTTGCTTTTGTACGATCATTTTTGTTGGTGCTACCACCCCTTCTGCTTCTCTCATTACTGTGGCGAGCTGCTGTTTCTGTTGTTCTCGCATTTCCTTAATTTCTATTTCCTGGCTCTCTAATTGTGACTTCACTTCTTATTGCTAGTTTGTTTTGCTCTTCCTATACTGATTTTATTTCCTCATCTGCTCCATGTTTTGAACATTTCCTTGTCTTTCCTGATTTAATTTTATGGCTTCAATTTCTAATTTTGCCTCTTTGTATGATTTATCATCAATTGATGATAATGTCTTTTTGTTTACCACTTCTAGCTCCTGCAGATTTTTCTTGTTTAACGCTTTTAGCTATTGATTATTTTCCTGCAATGCCTTTTTCATCGTTATTTGCGTTGCTTGGATGATTCAGTTGTTGTGGTCTTCAGTTCAGAGACTGGTTTGACGCAGCTCTCCATGCTGCTCTATCCCGTGCAAGCTTCTTCATCTCCCAGTTCTTACTGCAGCCTACATCCTTCTGAACCTGTTTAGTGTATTCATCTCTTGGTCTCCCTCTACGATTTTTACCCTCCACGCTGCCCTCAAATACTAAATTGGTGATCCCTTGATGCCTCAGAATATGACCTACCAACCGATCACTTCTCCTAGTCAAGATGCGCCACAAATTTCTCTTCTCTCCAATTCTATTCAATACCTTCTCATTAGTTATGTGATCTACCCATCTAATCTTCACCATTCTTCTGTAGCACCACATTTCGAAAGCTTCTATTCTCTTTGTCTAAACCATTTTTCGTCCACGTTTCACTTCCATACATGGCTACACTCCATACAAATACTTTCAGAAACGACTTCCTGACATTTAAATCTATACTCGATGTTAACGAATTTCTCTTCTTCAGAAACGGTTTCCTTGTCATTGCCAGTCTATATTTTATATCCTCTCTACTTCGACCATCGTCAGTTATTTTGCTCCCCAAATAGCAAAACTCCTTTACTACTTTAAGTGTCTCATTTCCTAATCTAATTCCCTCAGCATCACCTGACTTAATTCGACTACATTCCATTATCCTCGTTTTGCTTTTGTTGATGTTCATCTTATACCCTCCTTTCAAGACACTGTCCATTCCGTTCAACTGCTCTTCCAAGTCCTTTGCTGTCTCTGATACAATTACAATGTCATCGGCGAACCTCAAAGTTTTTATTTCTTCTCCATGGATTTTAATACCTACTCCGAACTTTTCTTTTGTTTGCTTTATTGCTTGCTCAGTATACAGATTGAATAACATCGGGGATAGGCTACAACCCTGTCTTGCTCCCTTCCCAACCACTGCTTCCCTTTCATGCCCATCGACTCTTATAACTGCCATCTGGTTTCTGTACAAATTGTAAAAGGCCTTTCGCTCCCTGTATTTTACCCCAGCCGCCATCAGAATTTGAAAGAGAGTATTCCAGTCAACATTGTCAAAAGCTTTCTCTAAGTCTACAAATGCTAGAAACGTAGGTTTGCCTTTCCTTAATCTATTTTCTAAGATAAGTCGTAGGGTCAGTATTGCCTCACGTGTTCCAACATTTCTACGGAATCCAAACTGATCTTCCACGAGTTCGGCTACTACCAGTTTTTCCATTCGTCTGTAAAGAATTCGTGTTAGTATTTTGCAGCCGTGGCTTATTAAACTGATAGTTCGGTAATTTTCACATCTGTCAACCCCTGCTTTCTTTGGGATTGGAATTATTATATTCTTCTTGAAGTCTGAGGGTATTTCGCCTGTCTCATACATCTTGCTCACCAGATGGTAGAGTTATGTCAGGGCTGGCTCTCCCAAGGCTATCAGTAGTTCTAATGGAATGTTGTCTATTCCGGGGGCCCTGTTTCGACCTACGCAGTATCATATCTCCCATTTCATCTTCATCTTCATCTACATCCTATTCCATTTCTATAATAATGTCCTCAAGAACATCCCCCTTGTATAGACCCTCTATATACTCCTTCCACCTTTCTGCTTTCCCTTCTTTGCTTAGAACTGGGTTTCCATCTGAGCTCTTGATATCCATGCAAGTTAAGAGATAGATAATCATTTAACTTTGCCTCTGGTGTTTCTGCGTATGTGTCATAGCCACTATCTGTCCTTCCACTCCAATTTCCGCGCTTCCGCTTTGTCTATGGTCAAGTTTCCCTTCTTCGCTGGTCCTTGGGGCTCCGTTCGAAGAAGGGCTCATCACTGAAGCCAATTCTAGTCCAGTCAGTGAGATTCCAGGCTGAAGACGAGTCTGAGACGCGTTGGGATACCAACCCGATTGTGTCCGCCATGCGGCCCGACAGCCAGGTCTGATGGTCTGGGGTGCCATTTCTTTTCGTAGCAGGAGGCCCTTGGTCGTCATCCGCGGAACCCTTACAGCACAGCGGTACGACGATATTCTACGCCATGTTTTGTTGCCATTCATGGAAACCCATTCTGGGCTTACATTTCGGTAAGACAAAGCCCGCCCACAATCTCCGAGACTTTCTATTCTTTGTCGTATCCCACCATGGCCAACAAGGTCGCCGTATCTCTCCCCAACTGATAACGTTTGGAGCATTATGGGCAAGGTCCTCCAACCAGCTCGGGATTTAGACATCCTAATGCATCAATTGGACAAAATGTGGCACGACATACCTGAGGAGGACGTCCAACGACTCTATCAGTCAGTGCCAATCCGAATAACTGCCTGCATAAGAGCCAGAGTGACTTGCTCAATTTGGAAGCGCTTTCTCTTGAATATAGCATCCAGTTTTTGTGAAACTGTACTCTTTTTCTTGTCTGTACATGTATATCACCTCTACTGATTTCCGTACGTTCTGACAATTCCTTTGTGCTGTGTCTTTTTCTTTTTTGTCTTAAGGGGGGTAGGACGTCAAACCGGTCGACTTCGAGTAGGGGAGGCATCACAGGACATTTTAATTTCCAGTGTCTATATTTTTACAAATAAATTCATAAAACTTTGTCAGCATCACCAGGAAGGATTCAGGATTCACACTCATTGCAGTGGAAGTTCCAAAACATAACAAAATAATTTTTTTTACATGTGAAATTACATCATTTTTTCACTTACTACGACTGCATTTGTTGCTATAGGTACACTTTCCTTCATAAGTTAGAGAGATTCTTCAATGAATTTTGCACAGCATACATACCATACTTACAGGTGTATGAAACTCTAGAATTTATTTAATTTATGGAAAAACGAATGATCTGTTGTATTTTAAACTTCATGTTTAGAAAAAACAGAAATTTTTGTAGTTAATTACCTCAATTTTTACCACAGTTTTTAATAGATTTGAAAAATTCTAGAGTTTCATACAACTTTAAGTGTGGTTTGTATGCTGTGCAAAATTCATCGAACCATCTCTCTTACTTACGAAGAAAAGTGTACCTATAGCAACAACTGCTGCCATTAGTAAGTGAAAAAAATGATGAAATTTCACATGTAAAAAAAAATTACTTCGTTATGTTTTCGAACTTCCACTGCTATGAGTGTGAATTCTGAATCCTTCCTGGTCATGCTGACAAAGTTTTATGAATTTATTTGTAAAATTATAGACAGTGGAAATTAAAATGTCCTGTGGTGCCTCTCCTGCTCCAAGTCGGCCCATATTACGTCCTACCCCCCCTTAAAGTGTATTATGGAACTGAGTTTGTAACCAGAATGTTGCATTCTTGTTTTTCCAAAGGAATATTCCATAATATATTATGAGCTACATAATTCAGTATTTACCTTGTGATCTATACTACCATCTGCTGTTTGGAATTTCATAACAGACACAATATTCCATCTCCTTCATGCATTGCCTGTATTACATCACTTAAAAACTTTCAAAGTTGACAGCTGCAGGCATAAAAAAATGCGTAGGCGTTACGCAGTGTATGTCAGGTTTCTGTGAAGTTAGAGAAGTCCATACCTGACAAAGCGGCTGACAGAAGCTTCATGTTGCTCTCCTTGTCTCCACCCAAGATTGTTAGCTTTTCCTAGTCACCTGGAGTAGTGTGCAATTGCCCATGTGGATGATATTATCCTTTACGTAGGAAACTTTCTGATTCTTTGATTGGCTGTTTTTTCTTTAATGATGAGAGTAAAATCCTGGGCCGTGATCGGTTTCACTGTGCAGCAGTATAGGTCAGTTACTCTTGGCATAGCTGGGAAAAAACAGGCTTTTGATTAGGAGATATAAATGTAAATATATGTGTGCAAGCGTGTGCTGACGAATTTCTAATGTTGCATTCGAATGAAGCCCCGTTGTATTCCTTCTTAAGTTATATCCGTAGAATTTTGAGAATTATTTATCGATTACGGTTTTTAAAACCCAATTACATAAAACTACTCCACCATTGAAACTTAGACATGTAATTCTTTTTCTCTTCTAGTGACTATATATATATATATATATATATATATATATATATATATATATATATATATATATATATATATATGAGATGGTATTATCTCAGTTCACTGTTTGATATTTTTCAGACGCCAGCATTGGGACCCGATTGTGTCTCACATTCGAAGGCTCCAATATCATGGCCGGAGAAGAAAAGTATCCTTATTATGCATAATATCTTTCGTAACAGAGTGGCTACAGGTGGAACGAAGATGCCAACGGCTGCAGACATGCGTGAAGTGGTAATTTTTTATGAAGCCTGTACTTAATAGCGTAAAATAAAAATACCATGAACAAGTAGTCAGTATTTTTTACGCTGAAAATTATTCATATAACTCAAGAATGGAATTCATACACTAATCATGACCAGTTCCTATTAAGTATTCCTATCTAGTTTAAAACATTGAACAAAATTAGAATTGACCCATATTAGCCCAGTCAGCACAGACCACATATGTCGTCTGGGAGAAAAAATTCGTGTAGTCGCAAATTTTTGTACAGTGGTAGGGGCGAGTGTCATGAACAACACAATAAAAATCCTGAGACATTTTGACACGCACTTTGCAAGATAATACTGTGGATGTGTGGTAAGTAGCTCCCCTCGGTGCAGCCCACTCTACAAGCGCCAGAAATTCCTGAATGGAAGAGATTTATGCAATCTACCAGTAACACAATTAATGGTGAAAGAAGTGCAGTAACTTTCTGGTCACTCATCAGTTCACCACGAATCGACTACAACAATGTTACACGGTTTTACAATATGCTGTCAACACAGCCAGTAGCAATTATTGAACTACTTTAAAAATCCAAATTAGTTACAAACTACGGGATGCAAACACTTTATTCAACATGTAAACGTCATTAGAGATATTCGGATTGATGTAACAACATGTTCGATATGCCTGCCATCTTTGGCGATAATGTGGCACAGACGAATAGCGAAAATCTGTATGACCACTTGAAGTGTCGGAACATCGCTGCTGTCGATGACTTCCTGAATGGCTGTTTTCACTCAGCAATTGTTTGGGGGAGGGGGGGGGGGAATTGCTGTACACCTTGTTTTTAATATAGCCCCACAAAAAGGAGTGGCCAGTGTTCCGATCCGGAGAATATGGCGGCTAATCGAGGCCAATGGCAGTGGCCTCTGGGTGCCACAGAACCAAAATATGATCCCCAAAGTGCTCCTCCAGGACATCAAACACTCTCCTGCTTCGACGGGGTCGAGCACCGTCTTGAATGAACCCCATCTTTTCGAAATCAGGGTCACTGTGGATAATGGGGATAAAATTATCTTCCAAAACCTTCATGTACTTTTTTGCAGTCACCTTGCCTTCAAGGAATATCACACCAAAACTTCTGTGACTGGACATTGCACTCTATACAGTCACCCATTGAGGGTGAAGAGACTTCTCGATCACGAAATGTGGATTCTCAGTCCCCCAAATGCGCCAATTTTACGTATTGACGAATCCATCGAAATGAAAATGAGTTTCATCGCTAAAACAAACCATATTCACATCAAAGTCCTGTTCATCAATTCTGTGGACAATAGTGTTGACGAAACACAACCGCTGTTCCATGGCCATCGGGCTTATTGGCCGATGGGTTTGAATTTTGTGTGGGAAGAGATGCAGGTCTTCAACAACAATTTGTTGCAGTGCCTCCTGGTTGATTGCCACCTGTTGTGCAGCCCGTCTGATCGATTTCCTGGGGCTGGTCTGAAACACAGCAGGTGTTTTCAGGCGTTTTCACCCTTTTTGGACGACCGACATTGCCAACAGTCATCACGAACGCTACCCGTTTCTCGAAACTTGCGAATCAAAATCTTGATTTTTAGCACATTTGGACCGGTTGTCTTCAGCTTGAAAGTGATCGTAAACTTCCTTTGAGCCGCAGTTGGGCTGTTATTGCTCGCACAGTAGGCTTTCACAAGCGCTATACGCTCAGGCACGCTGTACCTTGACATTTTCACGTGCAAATGGCCCACAATAAGAAACCACTTGCGCATGCGCATACTAATTCCCATCAGGCTTCGTGGCCAACTGTGCAGTTTGAATGTCCTAACCCAAACCGTTCAGAAATTATGACGATTTTATTTCATATAGTGCAATAATTGTCACCCTTTAACTCCACTAATTAAACACGAGTAAGGTATATCATCTACTCGCATAGCAGAACTATACGGTAAAAGCTGGGGAGGTAGAGCCCGCCTGTAAACTGAAAAGCTCGCAGCACTCGTGTGGCGGGAATTCGCACGCTTCTAACCCCCACCCCCTCCGTTCCAACCTGTTACTACCCCAGAACACAATTTATCCCTTTATAAGGTTCCGCTGCACTTAAAAGTGGTGCAAACGTTTAGTAATTGTTCTTAGCACACTTGATTTCACAACAGACATCAATTTTATACCATTGAAAGGCTATTTTTAATAACCTGCAATGTTTCCATCCCCTCTAATATGGAAAATAATAGTCCTAGATCAAAAATGAATAAGACATTATCTGTAGGAAATTTAATGTAGGTGAATTCTGCAGTGGGAAATATTTTCGCTAGAATTTGCGATTTTCGAAATCACCTCGTCTGCAGCTCGTGGTCTAGGGGCTAGCATTACTGCCTCTCGATTACAGGGTCCCGGGTTCCATTCCCGGCCGCGTTGGGGATTGTCTCTACTTGGGGACTGGGTGTTTGTGTTGTCCTCATTTCGTCATCATCATCATTTGTGAGAGCGACTAGATTGGATTGTGAAAAGAAAATGGACTATGTAAAAATTGGGACTTTGTACGGGCGCTGATGACCGCGCAGTTGAGCGCCCCCACACCAAACATCATCAGCATCATCATCATCCTCATCCACCTCTCTCACTTTCAAACCCCACTGCTCAAGACAGTTTCATTAGAGAAGTGCATTACTCGTGAAAAACCTGAATATATCCGAGTGTCCCATTTTATTCAGCTGCAAAGTACTTACTGCCTTACTAACTCTCGTGGAGTAGTAAATTTCTTAAGTATTCAGTTAATTTCGTTCCTCAATAATTACGTGCAATTTGCGTAGCTGAATACAGGTAGTAAAAAATCCCAGAACATCATGATGATGACAAACGCTCATTTCCATTTTCCATGATGTAGACACAGAGTTTTGAAAATTGTGCTACTACTCTCTTTGGTCCCGTAATAACATGTGGATGGTTACTGCTTAACATTACGAATATTCTGTGTGAATGAGGTTACAAACAGAGAACAATAAAGGAAAATTTTTAAAGACATTGAAAGAATGACCAGTCCAGGACAGTCAACTGGGCGTTAACATTATTTGTTTTATAAGATATTAAATGTAGTTTTTATTTTCTTAGTAAATCATCCATTGTTCCACAGTACTGGGACGCCGAGCTGGCGATTATTGCTCAGAGATGGATTAATCAATGCAAGTTTGAGCATGATAAATGCAGAGACTCAGGTGAATATTAATATTCAGCTGTGAATCTTGAAGAATATTCTTCATTAGTAAGATATTATAACTTCCACAGAAAGGTTTGCCGTGGGCCAGAACATTGGAAAAAACAGTACATCAGGCAATCCTTCCCAACCAGATTATTTTGGTGCTATTATTCGACAGTGGTTTGAAGAAATTAAACATTACCGTCCATCACAAGTACAGCTGTTTGAAGGGTAAGTGAGTTTAAATTCACTAGAGAATTCTTACGAATGAAAAAAAAGTTGTTTATTCAGTGTTATTTTACACACAGTACTGTACATTGGATTTTTGTGTTCCATGATTCCTTCTTGGCTAACAGTGCTAATGTGTCATACTTTCCAATATTATCTTACCAAATGTGACTTGTTAAGTCATTAATTAAGTAACAAGGATACCTTCTGCATACTTCTGTTTTTTTGGCGGTTTTTTAAAGAAGGACCTTTGATGAGAAACATTCGAACACTTGTAATTTTCTAGCGTGCTGGTATGAGGCGATTAAGTCAGAAAACTTTCTGTCGTATGGGAAAACAGATTATTTAGCTCTCTTCACTATACTTTTAGCTTAGTACATTCCACATGTCTAGAAAAACGAATGTCGTTTGTTATGGAAGATTAATGCAAGATTCAAAATGTTCCCTACTAAAGAAAATGTAAACAGTAGCTTACACGATCACAAAACTAACAAATAATTGGCTCGCTACATGTTTCAACCCTTATTATCTCATCTTTTGTGCTTAATAGGTGAAATAAAGTTCAGACAACTAATAAATTCTGCTTACTAGCCTAACTGTTGAGCATAATGACGTAAATTGCTGATTTATCCAAGTCAATATAATAACCTAGAATGAAGTTAAGTAATGGAGCATCAACAGCAGTTATCTAAAATTTAAATCCCTAACATCCAAACCAACATTATACGCAGTGTGAGAAATGTACTGTTCTGATTTCATATGAAACCCTGGAGATCTGTTACTGCCAGTGTACTTCCTGTCTTCCTCTACTGTCTCTTCCCAGATAAGAGATGTTATATTTTTGCTTTTGCTACCAGATACTTCTGGTGACACTCTCCCTAGGTTCACACATGTACTGTTATTTGGTCTATCCCCAAATCACCTTGGTGCGAATAAATCGCCATAAACGAATAGTTTTTAAAGCTCATATATGTTGTTTGTCATCTCATTATTGTTTTATGTATCTTGTTTTCAGAATATGTAGCATCAGAAATCCTAAAGTTATCTCCACTGCTTTTAGCAGCTGTCTTTTTCACGTACAGGACGAAATTCCGAAAGCCCTGAGTTTAGTGTCACTATATATCATTACTTAACATCACTACCTTCATCTTATGGACACGTACAAGAGATAAAGGAGTATCATTATGAAGAAAAGTAAGGAAGTACTATATTTTCTCCTTTCTTCAACCTACACTGCTTTACATAAATCAAGGAAAATTATGAAAATTTCAACTGATCGAAATGTAATTTGTCGAGCATGAGTAAACGTGACTGAAATGAAGGGCACATGGAGTAAATAGAATAACTTATGTACAGAAGTAGTATATATGTGAAATACACTTACAATCCCAACCATTATGACCACTGCCCACCGTGAGAGTGTGTAGCATCTGGTGGCATTGCATACACAGATTAGACTAGATTAGATCTACTTTCATTCCAACTGATATGTAGTGAGGAGGTCCTTCAGGATGTAGAACATGTCAGAAAAACAATAATACATGACAAATATTTACAACTGATTCAAATAAGCTAACGTACCTTCCACAGGTCCTATGTGGAATGATCGCCATTTTTTTTTCATGAACACCATATGAAAGAGTCATTTTACAAACACTCATTTACTGAGATCACATTAATGCGCTGAATTTAAAATTTAAGAAAAAATATTTTATTTATTTATTTATAAGGTAATAAACATTCAATAGAACTGCTACAATACTTATTTGCAATTAACACATTATTGCACTGGTGCAGAAGTTAGATTGTACTTACACTCACACACACACATACACACTCACACTCACACACACACACACACACACACACACACACACACACACACACACACACACACGCTTATTTACAATTAACACATTACTGCACTGAAATGGTGCAGAAGTTAGCTTGTACTATTTATTTGTGTCTATATATATATTTGTGTTAATTGTAAATAAGCGTGAGTGTGTGTATGTGTGTGTGTGTGTGTGTGTGTGTGTGTGTGTGCGTGTGTGTGAGAGTGTGAGTGTGTATGTGTGTGTGTGAGTGTAAGTACAATCTAACTTCTGCACCAGTGCAATATATATATATAATTGCAAATAAATATTATATATATATATATACAAATCAGTTGGTTCTACTCAGAAATTCATCAATGGAGTAGATGGAGTTGGCCACCAATAAATCCTTTAGGCTTCTCTTAAACTGAATTTCATTGGTTGTTAAACTTTTTACGGCTTCTGGCAAGTTATTGAAAATGTGTGTTCCTGAATAATGCACACCTTTTTGTACAAGACTAAGTGACTTTAAATCATTGTGTAGATTATTCTTAATTCCAGTATAAATTCCATGAATTCAGCTGTTGGTTTGAAAAAGTGATATATTTTTAACAACAAATTTCATTAATGAATAAATATATTGGGAAGCAGTAGTTAGTATTCCTAGTACCCTAAACAGGCTTCTGCAAGATGTTCTTGAGTTCACCACATGTAACTTTTATTGCACGTCTTTGTGCCCGGAAAACTTTAGCTTATCTTGATGAATCACCCCAAAAAATAATCCCATATGACATTATTGAATGAAAGTAAACATAGTATACCAGCTTTTTCATTTTTATATCCCCTATGTCTGACACAATTCGCAAAGCAAAGAGAGATTTGTTTAGATGCTTCAGCAGTTCTGTGGTGTGCTCCTCCCAGTTGAAGTTATTATCAAGCTCTAATCCCAAGAATTTAACACTATCCACTTCTTCTATCTGCTGCCATCGTATGCTAGGCATATACTCATGGGACACCCCTTACAAGTTCTGAATGCATGTAGTGTGTTTTTTCAAAGTTTAGTGACAAAGAATTGGCTAGGACCAATGATTAATGTCCAAAAATATTTTATTAGCTGATCTTTCTAAGACTACACTTGATTTGCTATTTATTACAATGTTTGTATCATTGGCAAACAAAATGAACTTGGCATCTGGTAATGTTACTGATGAAAGGTCATTGATATACACAAGAAAAAGTAAGGGCCCCAAGATGGGACCTTCTGGGACCCCACATACAATTAGTTCCCAGTTGGATGATGCCTGATAGCTAAATACATGTCTGTTTCCTAATAACACCCTTTGTTTCCTGCCAGAGATATAAGATTTGAACCATTTTGCAGCATTTCCTGTTACACCATAATATTCTAATTTACTTAAGAGGATATTGTGATTTACACGGTCAAATGCTTTTGACAGATCACAAAATATACCAGTTGCCTGCAATTTTTTGTCCAATGAATTAAGTACATTTTCACTGTAGATGTAGATAGCTTTCCCAATATCAGGACCTTTTAGAAATCCGAACTGCGACTCTGAAAGTATGTTATTTGTGATAAGATGGTTAGAAAGTCTATTGTACATTACCTTTTATAAATTTTTTGAGAATGATGGCAAAAGTGAAACTGGAAGGAAATTTGATACTATTTGTTTATCTCCCTTCTTAAACAGTGACTTAACTTCTGCATATTTCAACCATTCAGGAAATATTCCACTGATAAACTACTGGTTACACAGATAGCTTAATATGTTACTTAACTCAGAATCACATTCTTTAATTAACTTTGTTGATATTTCATCATACCCACCAGATGTTTCTGATTTTAAAGATTTTATGATGGACTTTACTTCTGCTGGGGTGGTGAGGGTCAAATTCATGTTATGGAAGTTACATGAAATGACTGGTCGGAGGTATTTCATAGCAGCATCTACAGAACCTGACAACTCTATCTTTTCAGTAACAGTTATAAAATGTTTGTTAATAAGTTCTGCAACACTATACACATCTGTCACCAGTGTATCATTTACTCTCAATGCTATTTGTCCCTCTTCATGTCTGGTTCTACCGGTCTCCTCCTTCACTATATCCCATATTGTCTTTATTTTGTCATCTGATATGACTATCTTTCCCTTGTAATATATTTGCTTTGATGTTCGTATTACAGTCTTTAATATTTTGCAGTATTTCTTGTAATGTGCGATAGAATCAACATCAGAACTGTTTCGGATCGACAGATAGTTTTCTTTTTGTTTTACAACATACCTCTATTCCTTGAGTAATCCATGGCTTCTTTGTAGACTTTGCTCTAACCTTGGTCAGTTTTGGAGGAAAACAGTGTTCAAATAAGGTAAGCACTGTATTAGCAAAGGTGTTACATTTTTCATTCATGCCATGAGCACTGTAAACATCAGACCAGTAAATGTCTCTGAAGAGGGTCCTAAAATAATCAATTTTTGGCTGATTGATTACCCTCTGGAGCTCAGATTTAACAGATTTTATATCCTGTTCAGTATTAACATTTAACAGAAGGAACTGCATGTCATAGTCTGAGAGGCCATTGACTATTGGTTTTGCAATATAATTTTGTTCATTGGGCTTTTCTATAACGATATTATCAATGGCTGTTTGTGAGCAATTGGCTACCCTTGTGGGGAACTTTACAGTGCGAATTAAGTTGAAATATAGTGTTACTAACTCAAATAAGTTCTTGGGAGAGTCTTTAAGGAAATCTACATTGAAATCATCAGCAACCACTATTTCTTTGTGTTTGGTTGTTAAATGGGCCAGTACACTATCAAGGTGGTTTATGAACAGATTTAAGTTAACTGCAGGTACTCGATATACACATTATATTATGAAGGACTTTTTGTGAAATTCTACTTCTGTTGCACATGCTTCCATATGCTGTTCTAGGCAAAATTTATGAATATCTATATTCTTAAGCCGGCCGGGGTTTGCCAAGCGGTTCTAGGCGCTACAGTCTGGAACCGCGCGACCGCTACAGTCGCAGGTTCGAATCCTGCCTCTGGCAGGGATGTGTGTGACGTCCTTAGGTTAGTTACGTTTAAATAGTTCTGAGTTCTAGGGGACTGATGAACTCAGAAGTTAAGTCGCATAGTGCTCAGAGCCATACATTCTTAAACGTATGACAGTTCCTGATGAATGTGGCAACTCCTCCATTCTCTATTTCTGCTCCACAAAAGTGAGACACTAACCCAAATCCTGTAACACTTAAAAGTTCTATACCAGTGGTCATATGATGTTCAGAGAGGCAGGTTATGTTAGCTGTGGTCGAGGACTCCAATTCATCTGTACACATAATTAATTCATTAATTTTATTTCTCAATCCTCGAATATTTTGGTGCAATAAAGATAGCTGACATTTCACATTCTTTGAGCTAAAATTGGGTAGAGTTGAAATTTCTGCTGGTTGTTGAAAATTCTTAACCAACAGCTGTTTATGCTTATGTAATAAGCTAGAATTGTGTTTTTTGGTTTCTTTCTCAAACTGAAGGGTTGTCTCAATCCTAACCTCCCTTAAAATTGGTTTCTTTGTGTCTTCCCTACCCTAAAAAAGGGTCTTTTCTGAACCCTATAACCACTGGTATTTTATCACTTATGACAGTGCCTCCCTTCCCTTTCCTGTTGAGGTGAAGGCCATGCCAATATAATCCCACCTGTCGAGAGAATCAACAGGAACCACACCAATGTGTGACCCTGCACCTGACATAAGCAGCCATTCCAAGTCCAAATTAACTCTCATGACAGAAGAGTTCAAATGAGGTCGGTCATGACGCCCAAGAACAGATACAAACTCAACACTAGTATGCTTCGATGCTGATGCAATCTTTGCCAGGTCACACTCTATACTATACCCAGGATCTCTGTCAATACTATTACCTGGCCCACCCACTATAACCATTGTGTCTTCCTTAGTGAATACTTTGCAAAGTGATCCTAAATCCTCTGTCACCTGCTCCAGACCAGCACTACGTTTAAAAAGATTGGTGACCTGGTATTCTGATCCTAGTTCATCCTGCAAAAGTTGGCCAACACCTCTTCCATGGGAACTACCTAACAACAACACTTTCTTTCTCTTTACTGATTTCCCTTCCTTCTTACTTTTCAATTTGCTGATGAAAATTTGTTGTGTCCTGTCTACCCCTGCAATTGCTTGAGGCTCACCAGCTTCTAACTGAAGCAACAGGTCAAATCTATTTTCCACATTCACCACAAAGCTGTCAGACAAAGTTCTAGGCCTGTTCCTCCTGTTGCCTGTTACCACTTCCCACCTCTCTTTACCATTCTCTCTCCTTAACCTGTCATGATCTCCCCTTACCTTGTCTAACTCAGCCTGAAGGGCGGCAATTTTCCTCTCCTCTTGTAGTATCTTCCTATCTCTATTACATATTCTACAAAACCACTGATAAGTCTCATTTACTTTTCACTCATGATAAACGTAATAGTTTATTAAGATTAAGTCAGTTAAATTACAGATAAACACGAAAATATGACTCTTCGAATTTGGCCTATACACAACCGTATGTAAACAAAAACTTAGGTGCAAAGTTTCTGAAACAACTACTTAAACTTTACGCTACTTTCCGGAAATGTGAGTTTAATAATGTAGAGGTACGCTACAGTTAAATTGTTAGAGAGAGAAAAGAACAATTAAACGAGATTCTGTAGATTTGCTGCTGCCAAACGTAAACAGAAAATACGACTGTAACACGATTGTACGATCTTTTCGCGTTTTCTGCTATATTACGTAAAGAAAAATGAAACCTTTAATGGTACGCTTGAAGAGCACAATAATACACCTATTTACCATTTAATCAGTACTAAACTAAGTGTTTTCATAATCTAAAATGACTTATCTTTACGAGAACAACGTAACTCGTGCTAGTCACCTGGCTGCAGAGCTGCCAACGTCCACATAATGTAAAGAAAGTACGTAAGTGCAGGAGAGGCGAATGGTGTGAAATCGTTCTAGCGATGACACAGGTTACAAGTGAAGAAATCTATTGACAAAGGGCAGATTGTTAGGGCCAGGCACCCAGAAATGAGTTTCTTGAAAGTGACAAAGCTGGCAGCTGTTTCATGCTGCTGTCGTGAGCATCTATGGAAACTACTAGGATGGAGAAAGCACTAGTAGACGACAAGCTGTTGGACGTCCACGCCTCATCACTGAACGTGGAGGTCGCAGGCTTGCGCGGCCTGGAAAGCAGAATAGGTAGCAAACTGTGGAAGATCTAACGACAGAGTTCGATGCTGATATGGGCAAAAGTGTTTTGGAGCACAACTTTCAGTTCACATTGTAGAACTTGGAGCTCAGCAGCGGTCGTCCCCTACTGGTTTTCTCTGTCGACCCAACGACATTGTAAGTTATGACTGCAGTAGGCACAGTGTCATATCGATTGGATCATGGATCAATGAAAACATTTTGCTTCGTCTGATGAATCAGGTTTCTTGTTACACGAAATCAGTGGTTGAATCTGGACACATCGTCATCAAGGTGAACAGCTACTCAAAACACGTACTGTGCTCTGGATGCAGGCCAGTGTATGCAGCATTCTGCTATGGAGAATATTCATCTGGGCTTCCATGCGAGATGTGATACTAATCAAAGAACCTATTACAGCTATGGACGACATGAACATTATTATGGACCACCTCTGTTAATGTTTGATATCTTCCATTAAGGTGATGGCATCTTCCAGCAGGATAAATGTTCGTGTCACAATGCCAAAATCGGGTTACATAGGTTTGATGAGCACTATAGTGTATTCAAGTGGATCTCTTGGCTACCAAATCTGCCTGACATAAACCCAATGGAACATACCTGGAACACCATCAGACAGCAACTCCACACTCCAAACCACTGGTCCATGATTTGTGGGAATTTCGTGATCTGTTTACAGTCATCTGGTCACACATACTTCCAGAAACCTAGCGACGGATTGTGGAATCGCTTCCATGCAGAATCGGTGCTGTACTACGTTCCAGCATGCTATTAAGCAAGTGATGTTAATGTTTTGGCTCACCAGTGTGTATGGTATGGCTATGACAATTGGATACAGGGGAATTAACATCAATACAAATCGTAATTGCCCCTAGTAACATTGCAGAATATTGAACCATGTGATCTACTGTCAATAATGACCCCTCTGAGCTCCATAATCGATAAAAACCACACTCCTTGCAAATTTTATCTTATCATGGTAGCGACCAGGGCATGAGGTCTGCAAGTAAGAAACTCCTTCTGATGCGATGTGAAATATGGTCTTTAGGGAGGTCAGGAAACCGAGCAGTTCGCTTGGTTACATTCTGTTTCCTTTTACTCACAAGTAAGTTCTATATGGTCGACCACTGTCTCACAGAATGCCACCTAAAACATCGTCATGAGGAAGCACTTTAGCACTTCAGAATCATCTTCGCAGACTTCCACAGCTACAGTTCGATAGGGGGCAGTACCACTCTGAAGAAAAGCACAGGGGTCAAGGTCACAGATCACCATCCAGAGACAGTTGTCCTTCAAGAGTGTGGTCCAAAATCCTGGTACGGTTGTGCTACCTCAATATTATGGTTTAAAGTCCTCATAGGGGAAGAGATCCATTGTTCTCTATAAATCAGCCACTTGGCCTAGCCCCCTTACATTGTATAAAAATATGTCAATTATAATTATTTATTACTGATCACTCATATAACTATTATTTATTCAGTAATGAAATACAAACCACTTTTATCACCATTATTAAAAATGTAGCTTTTATCATAATTATTAATGACATCTCACCATTATATAATATCCAATTATAATGATCTATTACCCAAAAATAACGACATGTACCTCACCAGTCAAATCACCAGACTGACTTGTCACATGTATTCTGCACATCATGGTCGGAGTATCAGATAGATTCCTCAGTTGTGTTCTGCACACCTGACGTATGCCTCAGACTTTCCTGTAATAGTCTTCCCCCATCGCTATCTATACTTCCGATGCTGTTTGTTACAGTTTCTCTGATTTAAAAAAAAAAACACTTTTTAAATTTGTAGATAAAGTTTAACAAATACCACGACATATTATTTACAGAATCTACACATTTACGCAATTGACTGTCTCCTATAGTCCTGGAAATTCGTACTTAACTTCCTTTTGTATTTGTACTAACCTGGTGCTCTGACTGTCACCATCGTCTTGTAGTCCAAAGTTGATTTATTGATCTTGAGGTAAGTTAGTAATTTTGGCGACTCATCATATTTTCCCAGCACTTGACACACTGATATAGAGACACACTGTAGACAGAGGAAGCAGTGGTAGAATTTGTATAAACACTTTTCATAATGCTCACTTTTTATTCTTCTTCTTTGTTGTAAGTTGTAAGCTCATAGTCCATTCTGAACCACAACTTTGTATACTGATTTAGAGGTTGCTCAGCTACATTTTGTTAAATAATATGAACAATGGCGGACTTTCTGTTGTTGAATAGATATATTTTCAATCATGTCACTTCACAATACAAATCAACATCAACTATTTTGTTAACACAATGCACATAATTTCTACTCCATCCTCACACTTCAAACTCGTACTAAATGTTTCAAATGGCTCTCAGCACTATAGGAATTGACATCTGAGATCATGAGTCCCCTACTTAAATCTAACTAACCTAAGGACATCACACACATCCATGCCCGAGGCAGGATTCGAACCTGCGACTATAGCAGCAGCGCGATTCCAGACTGAAGTGCCTAGAACCGCTCGGCCACAGCGGCCGGATCGTATTAAAAACGGATCAAAGAAAAGATCTATCTCTAACATGTAGCAAAGAAAATGCCATCATATATCGTTCTATTTGTGCAAAATCATCATTAAAACATACATTTCAAAAATAAAGTACAAATAATTGTTTATCATTGCATATCTTTTCAAGAAGTCCATAATCACCATCATAATTACATTAAGAGTTTATATATGTTTATATATGCCAACAATTTTTGGAGTGTAAGAAATCACAAGTTCATCATTATATGATATACAACTCTTTTTGACTAACTTAGTATCATTACGTTGTTCAAATGAGGACAGGAGAAAAATTTCGCTTTACAGAGTTCTTTTCTTACGAATTTTCAAAACAATTACAAAGTTTGACTTTTTACCTGTTCTGTAGCTCTCCAGTTGTTACCAAATGTCGTATAAAATTTACATGATAAGCAAAAGGTGATTAACAAAAATACACTATGTGATCAAAAGTATCCGGACACCTAGCTGAAAAGACTTACAAGTTTGTGGTGCCCACCAACGGTAATGCTGGAATTCAATGTGGTATTGGCCCACCCTTAGCCTTGATGACAGCTTCCATTCTCGCGGGCATACTTTCAATCAGGTGCTGGAAGGTTTTTTGGGGAATGAAAGACCATTCTTCACGGAGAACTGTACTGAGAAGAGGTGTCGATGTCAGTCAGTGATGCCTGGCACGAAGTCGACGTTCCAAAATATCCCAAAGGTGTTCTATAGGATTCAGGTCAGGACTCAGTGTAAGCCAGTCCATTACAGGGATGTTATTGTCGTGTAACCACTCCACCACAGGCCGTACATTATGAACAGGTGCTCTATCGTGTTGAAAGTCACCATTCCCAAATTGCTCTTCAATAATGGGAAGCAAGAAGCTGCTTAAAACATCAATGTAGGCCTGTGCTGCGATAGTGCCACCCAAAACAACAAGCCCCCTCCATGAGAAACACAACCACACCATAATACCATCGCCTCCAAATTTTACTGTTGGCACTACACACGCTGACAGATGATGTTCACCAGGCATTCGTCATACCCACACCCTGCCATCGGATCGCCACATTGTGTACTGTGATTCGTCGCCCCACACAACGATTTTCCACTGTTCAATCGTCCATTGTTTACACCAAGCGAGGCGTCGTTTGGCATTTACCAGCGTGATGTGTGGCTTATGAGCAGCCGCTCAACCATGAAATCCAAGTTTTCTCACCTCCCGCCTAACTGTCATAGCACTTGCAGTGGATCCTGATGCAGTTTGGAATTCCTGTGTGATGATCTGGATAGAAGTCTGCCTCTTACAGATTATGACCCTCTTCAACTGTCGGTGGCCTCTGTCAGTGAACAGACGAGATTGGCCTGTACACTTTTGTGCTGTACAAAATGGTTCAAATGGCTCTGAGCACTATGGGACTTAACTGCTGAGGTCATCAGTCCCCTAGAACTTAGAACTAGTTAAACCTAACCAACCTAAGGACATCACACACATCCACGCCCAAGGCAGGATTCGATCCTGCGACCGTAGCGGTCGCGCGGTTCAAAACCTGTAGCGGCTAGAACCACTCGGCCACACCGGCCGGCTGTGCTGTACATGTCCCTTCACATTTCCGCTTCACTATCACATCGGAAACAGTGGAGCTAGGGATGTTTAGGATTGTGGAAATTTCACGTACAGATGTATGACGCAAGTTACACCAAATCACCTGACCACGTTCAAAGTCCGTGAGTTCCATGTAGTGTCCCATTCTGCTCTCTCACGATGTCTAATGACTACTGAGGCCGCTGATATGGAGTACCTGGCAACAGGTGGCAGCACATGCACCTAATATGAAAAACGTATGTTTTTGCGGATGTCTGGATACTTTTGATCACATAGTGTATGTACTTGTAACTCTGTCCTTTCACATAAAGCCACGTTCATTGATTTTATGATAGTGGCATGACAGTAGGACCTGTATTTCATGAGAATGTTTAACCATTTTAAGGAACATACTACCTATAAAAATACCAAATTTAGGCCCTACTGCCTGTACTGAATAATCATTGACTTTCACTGATGCACTCTCCAGTTTACTTCCTTCAATATTGTTACTGTGGCCCATTATTAACCTACTATCACCACAGTACACATTCATTGTACCAAACTCCACAGTTGACTCTAATTTATCATCCAGAATAGGTACCAGAACCTGCTTACTTCCAAATTTAAATTTCATACAGAACACTGAATCCTCAGCACATAAAAATATGCTAGAACAAAAATTATTTCTTGCCCTATTTTCCAAGAATTTTTTATGCATGATATAGCAGGTGCTTGAAGGATAGAACTATCAGATCACTTCTTCCACAGAAGCAGAGTTACATAAAACAATATAGATCCCAGATAAAAATAGAGTACAGAAAAAATTGAAGAGCACAGTTGGAATAGATCTCTAACAGGAAAGAGTCAGAATAGAGTGCACCAGAAATTAAGAATGGCTGCATAAAGTTAGGGAAGGCACTAATGGACAAGTGGAGTGCTTACAAAAGGCAACAGACTCCCTACTTTAATTCCATCTGCAAGACCATCAGTTTTATCACTCATTTTGTCCTTTAGTTTCTGATTGCTACCAACAATTTTCCAATCCACATAATACATTATACAATAACATATGAAAAATTGCTTTGCAAGTCTTTCAAATTATGTTACAGAATGAGACAACTATCTTATTCTATACGCTTTTCTGAAAACTACTTATTTAGTTACTTGTATAAAAAAGTTGCCCATAAGTTATGCCAAAAATGTCAACAACTCTGAAATTTGTTTTAAAGTGCTGTTCATTAACTATTTGTCACTGTCATATTTAAATTCTTCTTTCACATCTACATAAAGTACACTGATTCAATGGGGTGACAAGAAAGTTCAATACATATACAAAAATAATATTAAACATCAGAAAAAGTATTTATCATAGTAAAGACAAGATAAATTATATACAGCACACGAAACTGTACTTATTTTGTGAGAAATGGCGTGGTGCCTTCCCTACACATTCCCAAAATCAGTACAAAAGAAGTATCAATGATTCATTGAATGACAAATAATTCTACACAGCAAAACGAAATGCTGTAATGGTCTTCCTTCAGATTACAGAGTCTTTTTACATGAATATCATGACTAAAAATAACATGGAAATGACACAAGTACTAATTCATGATATACTGCAAAGACAGTTATATTAAGAACTGATAAATGCTCAGAGACTCACTGAGATATGTACTTAAAGCTTCAGCTTTTCAAATCATTAGTTAGTTAAAACATTAGTCTAACATTGACAAATAACACTGTAAAAAACTAATAGCTTTTCATGTTGTTGTTGTTGTTGTCTTCAGTCCTGAGACTGGTTTGATGCAGCTCTCCATGCTACTCTATCCTGTGCAAGCTTCTTCATCTCCCAGAACTTACTGCAACCTACATCCTTCTGAATCTGTTAGTGTATTCATCTATTGGTCTCCCTCTACGATTTTTACCCTCCACGCTGCCCTCCAATGCTAAATTTGTGATCCCTTGATGCCTCAGAACATGTCCTACCAACCGGTCCCTTCTTCTTGTAAGTTGTGAAAAAAGAAAGAAAATATTTCCAGTACTTATCTTTGTTGTTGAAGATGGACATTGCTAATTTTTCACTTCACTTTTTATTTTTCATCGTTTTCAGCTTGTTGTTTGCGAAGTCCTTTTGAGACTACTGCTGCTTTTCCATAGCTTTGTTCGATATTTGGCCAATCATTCATATAAAATGTCCACAATATATATACTTTTAATGTGCAACAAGAAAAATAGGCCAACTCAGTATTCACAATTAACTTTCAGAAAATCCCAAACGACACCACCATATTTTATCGTCACCATCCTCTTGTAGCCTGAAGCTGATTTATTAATTTTTAAGTAAGTTAATAATTTGGGTGGCTGGTCACATTTTCACAGCACCTGGCATGTTGAGATAGAGACACACTGCAGAGAGAAATAGCAATGGTAGAATTTGAATAAACACTTTTCATAATACTCATCTTTTATTCTTCTTCTTTGTTATAAGTTGCAGGCTCGTAGTCCATTCTTAAGTGCAACTTTGTATACTGGTCTAGAGGATGCTTGGCCTCATTTTGTTAAATAATATGAAACAGTGTCGGACATTCTGTTGTTGAGTAGATATATTTTTAGTCACTTCACTTCATAATACAAATCAACACCAACCACCATGTTAACACAACACTCATAAATTGTACTTCATCCTCGCACTTCAAACTCGTACTAAAAACTGCCCAATGACAAAGATTTATCTCTAACATGTAGCAAAGAAAATACTATCACACATCGTTTTATTTGTGCAAAATCATCTTTGAAACATTCATTTCAAAAATAAAGTACAAATAATTGTTTATTGCTGCTTATCGTTTTAAGAAGTCCATAATCATCATCATAATTACATTAAGTGTTTATATATGTTGACATTAATACATATTCGTGTAGCTATATGACAGTGGATTTCTGGATTCTGAGTCTTCAACTTGGGAATTGACCATTTCAAATGATCCAAGGTCGATTAGTACATTTATCTGACAGTAAACAGTTTTATTACAGTGTTTATGTGTGTTATAAACAAGTACCTCACATAGATAAGTGATAATAATTACTTACTTGTTTCGACTACTTCTAAAGTCATACAAGTACCCACTTTTTAGTAGCGACACAGAACTTTTTTGAAATGTATAAGGAACTCCTGCTCCCATCAGATAACATTATCAGCATTGCTGACACGTGTATTTAACGTTGAAACAACCATCATTATTGTTGGGATAGGATAGTAGAAATTACAACATCTTTATTTAAGCAAATACAATGTTGTGGAGTGGTCCCATGCACATCAAGTACTGCACTGCCTCTCAACACAGCACTGCACACTTAAATCCTTATGTAGCAATTGCATTACATAACAACACTAACCTCTAGCTACAACTACTGCAGGTACTGGTAGTGGGGCAAAGGGTGAACAAGAGCTGTCTGAGGAGTTGCCAAAGTTATTCAAGATGGTGGATGCAAAATGATGTGGCAACATCACGTTGATGGCATCGGCAGATGGCATCATCCCCCTGTACACTGACCACCTGAAATGGGGAAAACAATGCACAAGCATATTTCCCAGAACAAAACAGATAGCCTCTGGCTTGTCGGAACCTGCTTGAACATCTGCACACCTAAGTGCCTCTGACCACATTAAACACGAAGCACTTTCTGTCAAGCCACCTGCAGATTGTTAAGTGTCGAAATGTTGCATCTGTGGGAAGCCCTGCAGAAGCAGTGTTTCCAGTCATCACATGTAAACTGGTTCTTTGAGGATGGTTGTGAGACATTTCTCAGCTTGTCCAGCATTCTAATCTTCTCAGAACACCTGGGCGCTTAAATGTCACTGGAAGAAAGACCAGGATGTTGAAGAGTATGCTTCCTGTCTTCCCACTTGCAAACTGAAACGTTCTGAGATCTGTTTTCCAGACGTGCCACAAAGACTGACCCTGTGAACAGTGGGAAAATACATCCCATCCCAAACGTGTATGAGCACATTTTTACACATGGACAAGGAATCAATCAAAAGCTAGTTATTCTGACCATCTGACCAGTTATTGGCCAAAAGCTGTGTCGATACCGTAGTCGTAGTTTTCTTATACTCAATTTCCTATTCTTGCGTGTTGTGACGTAAATATTCCCTACTGCCCTCGCAAGATCACGCCCGAAACATAGAACCGTAGATGGCAGAGCACCTCCAATTTCTTGCGGCACAATAAATAAGTTTCCAGCCAATTCACCATCCAGATTAACAGTCAGCATAATTGTATGCAAATGAGTTAAGGCATTAATGTTAGTTGATCTTGATACAACTCTCTTGGTACCTGTAATGTCCTGGGTCCCTTTCATTTGAATTCCTTCTTCAAATTCCGATTAGTCGGAGATGAAAACAAATTCCTTACTGAACGTTAGGATATGTTTGTTTATCTCATTTACAAATTTTCGAGCCAATCCTGCAGTTTCCTGTGCATCATCAAGTTGTCTCTTTGTTTGAAATTTCGTTATGTCTTCACTGTAAGAGCACTGTTTGAAGTTGTGCAGCCATCCATAGTTTCCATTAAAATCTCTGTAGTCTGTGTCACACACTACTTGATGTGCATGACATAGTAGCACATTATCATGCAGATCCTATAAATTGCACCGAGCACCCCTGAAATGTGCAAACACCAGTTTTTGTAAAAAGTGTGTCTTGTCCTTCCTTGAATATCCTTAGTTTTTCTTATGCACTCTGCAGTCATATTGCAGCGGCCTTATTCTAAATGTGTCCATAACTTTGTGTCTTGTCCTTCCTTGAATATCCTTAGTTTTTCTTATGCACTATGCAGTCATATTGCAGCGGCCTTATTCTAAATGTGTCCATAACTTTTTCCTTTTTTTTTTACTATGCTGTGGATGATCTTCCATGTACATAATTATGATTAGTACCTGCTTCTTGGACAACTATTCTTTACTACATTTCACTGGAGGCGGGATTTGTGGCTCCTTGTCCGACAAGGGTGATGAACTAAATGGCCTGACACCTTTTTCACTATCACTTCCACTTGGCAAAACTTATCGTCATCATTGCACTCCTCATGTACAGTCGAACATATACAACCCCACACATTCCACTGACTCATCTAGCAGAAACGCTAATATTTCATCTGCCACTTCTTTCTCAATCTGTGGACTTCGTTGCGTTCCTTTCTGACTAAATGTCAACTTTGGCTTCTGTTTTGTAGATACAATGCAATGTTTGCTTTGTTTATCGTTGCCATTGCTCTGCTTTGCATCAACACCACTAACACTGTAGCCTTGTTGTGAAGTACTCGTCGACTAAACAGTTCAGCTACGCTCTGTAGCCTCAAGCTGTGCTCACCAATGGATACCTCCAGTGCTGTCCAATGTTGCTATCAGCAGCAAATATTGTGGTTGCATGGTAGGCAATATGTGGGGCATCGAATGACTTAAACATCACTGGCCTTTTGTGTTCTCACACATGAGAGGTTCCTTGTAATGTGTTCAAGATGGAAGTTAGAGGATCTGGTGAAGCACTCAGTCAAGTACTGCACTTTGATATATACTCACATGTCTTTCATGCATTAAACGTCGGGTCCATCCACATCAAGCTTCCAAAAGATACAGCATCCAAGCAGCAGGCAACATTAGAAAGACGAATTTTGTTCTGCACAGTCAATCCTGACCCGCAAGAGGAATTACAAGGAAGGTCCACAGTGTATGCCTTGATACAGTAGGAATATTGACGTTAGTGTATCTTATAATATTGATGGTGTTGAGCTTCCCGTTAAACTTTCAGGTCATTCCTAAATTTGAGGCATGGAATACCGGTATATCAGTTAATGTTTATGACCTCAAAGAGCGTAAGTCAGATGATGCTAAGTTTCAAATAACATCGTCAGGCCCCTTCATTCCTCTGAATTATTTGGTCAGTATAGTCTGCATGTAAACATGCTGCTATTCCCTGAAGAACACAATCGCCACTACTTGTGGTTCAAAGAGATTTCCCACCTTCTCTCCCTCCCAATGTCAATCCATCACAGTAAATGGCACTTTTGCCTCAGATATTTGAAAGTGTTTTCCACAAGCTAGTTCATAGCAAAGGATCTTGTGGATTGTTCTACCAAGAAACTGTTGCATGTTGAAATGCCGACCGAGGAAACCAAATTTTTGAAGTTTAAGTATGACCATGGTCAGGAGCTATGTCACTTTGTAGTGTATGCTGACTGTGAGTGCCTCGTCACTACTGTGACGTGCTGTGAAGGTGATCCTAAAGCCGCACATAGTACTGTCACAGAAAAACATGTACCACATTCAGCAGTGTACCAGGTTGTTTGTTCAGATGATTTGAGTCTCACCCAACACAGATCATTTGTTGGGGATAAGCTTGCAATTTCGATGCTCACTGAGCTCAAAAACTTTCATGGGAGGTTGATAAGCTTTACACCAGCAAATTTCCCATGACTAAATCGCAGGGGAATGATAATTTATACGAGAAGGCAGTTGACTATCATATTTGTGGGCTGCCATTAGATAGGAAAGCGGAAACTCCTCATAGAGACCACCATTACCCAATGGGGAAGTTCTGTGGTGCAGCTCACAATTCATACAACTTAAAGTATAAATTATCCTGGCACAGGCCCGTTTTCTTTCACAGTTTGAGTGGGTATGATGCTGACTTTCTTGTTGAGCACTTGGCTGATTTTGTTGTGGGGAAAGATTAGGCCAGTGACCTGCCTGAGACCATCAAGAAATATAGTTCATTCTCCAAACAAATGACACCAAGACTTACACTCTACTTTCTAGACTCACTATATTTCTGCAGGCAAAACTCCAGAAACTTGTTGAAACTCTACCTCAGGAGGATATCCACACCACTCGAGATGTACATCCTGATGACACAAAGTTTCAGCTTGTGACAAGGAGAGTGGTTTTCCCATGTGAGTATCTAAATTGTGCGGAAAAACTTGACAAAAACGTTCTATCCAAAATAACTACATTCACCAGTAACCTTACAGGTGATGCCATATCAGTTGCTGGGTGTGAGCATACTGTGAATCTTTGGCAGGAATTAAACATCCTAGCTTTATGGGAGTTTGCAAACCTTTATATAGACATGGCTATATGTTTGCTTGCTGATGGTTTTGAGAAATTCTGGAGTGTATGCATGACCATGTATACTTTGGACACTGCCTTTTTCTACACAGCATCTGGATTGTCTTGGGATGCTACACTCACCGGCCGGAGTGGCCAAGCGGTTCTAGGCGCTTCAGTCCGGAACCGCGCGACTGCTATGGTCGCAGGTTCGAATCCTGCCTCGGGCATGGATGTCTGTGATGTCCTTAGGTTAATTAGGTTTAAGTAATTCTAATTTCTAGGGACTGATGACCTCAGATGTTAAGTCCCATGGTGCTCAGAGCCAGTTTTTGATGCTACGCTCAAGAAAAAGGAAGTCAACATCAAGCTACTTTTCCTTGAGTGTATGATCTGAGCTGGACTTTGCCACCAGTTCCAAAGGCACGCCAAACCAAATAACCCATGGATGGGTGGGAAGTTCAATGCATGTAATGATTTGGGCCACATTGTGGATCATGATGTCAATATCTTACATATGCATGCCATGCAAGAATCATTGTCCAAGTTTCAATGGTAGTCCAAATATGAATGCGTCAGATTATGTGAAAATGTTCTTAGTGTGGTAGTTGATCCTTGTGTAGGATATTTTATCGAGTCAGAACTCGAATACCCTTTGCATTATGCGCATAGCGATTAGTCGCTATGTTCAGAGCAACTAGTTTCACAAGGCGACTCTACCCAAAACCGATAACAATGCTGGGGAATGAGCAGAGATACGTTCTTCATTACTGTAACCTCCAGCGGTGCCTCAGCTTAGGAATGGAGCTGGTTGAAATCAAACACTCTGCCTCCTTCAAGTAGTCACCATGGTCAAAAGAAGTATATCGATTTAAATATCCAAAAGACGCCTTCTGTGACAAGTGATTTCGAAGAAGATTTTTCTAAATTAGTGAATAATGCAGTTTTCGGTAAGGCAATGGGGAATTTAAGAAAACACCGCAGAATTCATTTTAGAACGGAGAGGGATGGGTGTTAAGGCATAAGGAAATGTACAGATTTCGTTATGAGTTTGTAAAAATCCATTTTGCAGATCCATAGTCATTTTATATGGATATAGACAGTCTCATTATTAGGTGAAGGGCTGTAATCCATATGAAGTAATGAGGCGCTATGATAATGCATTTGACACATCTTCATATGTGGCTGATAAACCTTACAGTATTGTTCCACAGGACAAGAAGCTTATTGGCCTTATAAAAGACGAGCCGAACGAGTTACTGATTGTGGAGTTTGTCGGTCTCAGATAAAATATGTATGCATATTGCACACTGGGAGGTCCCAATCAGAGGCAGGCAAAGGGTGTGCATAATGCAGAATGAAGGGCTCTTGAATGAAGACTACTTGCACAGCCTGTAAAGCAGTGTTTGTAGAATTCCACAGCAGCCATGGCGTATGGTGCAGCAAACTAGCATTCAGTTGCAAGGGCATGAGTTGTACACTGTGTAGCAATCGAAATTCGGTCTATCGTCTCATGATGATAAGCAGGTCATTCGTGAAAATGGGATTGAAACTCACCTATACTGATACTGCTCATTTGTTGAGGATGGTGAGATTGAGAGAAAGAGACAGTCGATGTAAATGTTGTGAGTATGTGGAACAGTGTGACCTGTTAATCAGAGTGTAAATATATTTTTTTAGTTGTGGTGACATAAATATGTACTTCGCCGTTTTCGAGATACTCGTTCATAGGTTCTAAGTAACAATAATCTGCTATTTGTCAAAGTCGCTTATCTCAATGTACTTCCCCATTTGCAGCCCACTGAAGATTAGATGGGTAGATCACATAACTTATGAGGAGGTATTGAATAGAATTGGGGAGAAGAGAATTTTGTGGCACAACTTGACTAGATGAAGGGATCGGTTGGTAGGACATGTTCTGAGGCATCAAGGGATCACCAATTTAGTATTGGAGGGCAGCGTGGAGGGTAAAAACCGTAGAGGGAGTCCAAGAGATGAATACACTAAGCAGATTCAGAAAGATGTAGGCTGCACTACGTACTGGGAGATGAAGTAGCTTGCACAGGATAGAGTAGCATGGAGAGCTGCATCAAACCAGTCTCAGGACTGAAGACCAGAACAACAACAACAAAAACAACAACAACATCCTCGCTAGGGTGATTGCCCCGTCCATCTCTGCTCCACTTACATACATTTGTTATGGTTTCACATGCCCGCAATGCCGGCAGGCAGCGCCAATGTCATTTTAGCAAAGGATATAATGTTTTGGTTTATCATTGTATATATACTATGGGAATCATTTGTTCACTCTTTTATCCTGACTGTGAGTACCATCACTGCTGCTGTGTTCTTCATGGGAGATAGTTTTTATAATGGATTTGTACTTTGCACTGATTTGACTTTTTAGTCTCCCATCAGCTCTCTTATGAACATCTGCCAACTGCAATATTTTCAACTGCAACATTTCACCGTACATTTCCAGATCTTTAGCTGAGTAATTTGTGGTTTCTGAGGGACTTGGGGAAAAAAGGTTAAATAGACATTGTGTACTTTGAAATTCCCTATCACTGGTCTGTATCGTGTTAGCTGTTAAATTTATATGCTGCATAGCCACGGTGACACTGTGCATGCTGTCTACCTCATCATCATTGTTGTTAATGAACCTGTCAAAGGCATTGTGTCATCACATAACTTTGTCGAGAGTTGTCTGAGAGATTCAGTAATTGCTTTAAAGGTTTTTCTTAGTGTTTGCTTCCACTCCAAATATCCTAATCTTAGCAGTCACAATTTCTCTTTAACAGCCTTCCATGCTTCAGTGACTTTGTACTCAGTCGACATCGTTGTTATATACTAAGCAGAATTCCATGCAGGATACACCTTAAGTACATAGTTTCCAATTACATTAACTGTATCATTTAATATGTTGATCAGCCTCAGAAAAGCCCAATAACACGTCTCTAGTTCCCTTTGTGAACCTCCAACTTTATGTTTGAGAGTCTAAATTTTTGCATCCCTGTACAAGCAAATGTTCCATCTATGTGCGAAAGTTGTATCTATGTTTGAAGGCTGTAATGAGGTTTGCATTATCCCGCACCCACTGTTTTGCGAGTTTTCAATATGTCTGAGTCAAACAAAATACGCCAAATCCCATATGGCGAACAAAAAGAAATATGTTCGAATTTTTGGATGTGTGGTCCGCCAGTTATGCAAAACACCGTTTTTCTCAGTACTCAAACATGTTTCGGTACCACGGTGCCATCATCAGTGGGTTTTCGTTTTTATTTATTCTGCAATGTAAACATTTTTGTTAAATGATTCTAAAATTATGTGCATTTTTATTTCAAACAACAGATCGTTTCTTTTTGTAAATACGTTTACATTTGATGTGCATGAATTTTCTGGATGATTTTTGTCTTAATTACTACAGGTAGCTTGTCATCTGTAACCAAACAATGCTGATGAGAAAGTTTTTTGCTGGGAGTTAACCTATCTTCTAGAATTTAATTTAGTTTTTCGCGATGTTTACGCGGCAATTTTCGCATTTACTTACGTTTTAGTGTTGCAAGCACTTCTATTTTCCGCATCATGCTGAGATGATGTGATGCACACGTCAGCATCATCATTATCATCATCATCAACATCATCATTTAAGACTGATTATGCCTTTCAGCGTTCAGTCTGGAGCATAGCCTCCCTTATAAAATTGCTCCATGATCCCCTATTCAATGCTAACATTGGTGCCTCTTCTGACGTTAAGCCTATTACTTCAAAATCATTCTTAACCGAATCCAGGTACCTTCTCCTTGGTCTACCCCGACTCCTACTGCCCTATACTGCTGAACCCATGAGTCTCTTGGGTAACCTTGCTTCTCCCATGCATGTAACATGACCCCACCAGCTACGCCTGTTCGCCCTGACTGCTACATCTATAGAGTTCATTCCCAGTTTTTCTTTGATTTCCTCACTGTGGACACCCTCCTGCCATTGTTCCCATCTACTAGTACCTGCAATCATCCTAACTACTTTCATATCCGTAACCTCAATCTTATTGAGAAGGTAACCTGAATCCCCCCAGCTTTCGCTCCCATACAACAAAGTTGGTCGAAAGATTGAACAGTGCACAGATAACTTAGTCTTGGTACTGATTTCCTTCTTGCAGAAGAGAGTAGATCGTAGCTGAGCGCTCACTGCATTAGCTTTGCTACACCTCGCTTCCAGTTCTTTCACTATGTTGCCATCCTGTGAGAATATACATCCTAAGTACTTGAAACCGTCCACCTATTCTAACTTTGTTCTTCCTATTTGGCACTCAATTCGTTTAAATCTCTTTCCCACTGACATTACTTTCGTTTTGGAGGTACTAATCTTCATACCATAGTCCTTACATTTCTGATCTAGCTCTGAAATATTACTTTGCAAACTTTAAATCGAATCTGCTATCACAACTAAGTCCTCCGCATATGCGAGACTGCTTATTTTGTGTTCACATATCTTAATCTCACCCATCCAGTCTATTGTTTTCATTATATGATCCATAAATAATATGAACAACAGTGGAGACAGGTTGCAGCGTTGTCTTACCCCTGAAACTACCCTGAACCATGAACTCAATTTACCGTCAACTCTAACTGCTGCCTGACTACCTATGTAAAGACCTTTAATTGCTTGCAAAAGTTTGCCTCCTATTCCATAATCTCGTAGAACAGACAATAACGTCCTCCTAGGAACCCGGTTATATGCCTTTTCTAGATCTATAAAGCATAGATACAATTCCCTGTTCCACTCGTAACACTTCTCCATTATTTGCTGTAAGCTAAAGATCTCGTCCTGACAACCTCTAAGAGGCCTAAACCCACACTGATTTTCATCCAATTCGCCCTCAACTAATACTCGCACTTTCCTTTCAACAATATCTGAGAAGATTTTACCCACAATGCTGATAAAAGATATACCTCTGTAATTGTTACAATCTTTTCTTTTTCCATGTTTAAAGATTGGTGTGATTACTGCTTTCGTCCAGTCTGATGGAACCTGTCCCGACTCCCGCGCCATTTCAATTATCCTGAGTAACCATTTAAGATCTGACATTCCACTGTATTTGATGAGTTCCGACTTAATTTCATCCACCCCAGCCGCTTTATTGCACTGCAATCTACTGACCATTTCCTCCACTTCCTCAAATGTGGTCCTATTTCCATCATCATTCCTATCCCATTGTACATCGAAATCTGAAACATTACTGATCGCATTTTCACCTACATTGAGCAACTCTTCAAAATATTCCCTCCATCTGCCCAAGGCATCAACAGGATTCATCAGCAGTTTTCCTGACCTGTCCAAAATACTTGTCATTTCCTTCTTACCTCCCTATAGAAGACTGCTAATTACACTCCAGAATGGTTTTCCAGCAGCTTGACCCAAAGTCTCCAACCTGTTTCCAAAGTCTTCCCAAGATTTCTTCTTGGATGCTGTAATTATCTGTTTGGCTTTGTTTCTTTCTTCAACATATCTTTCTCTGTCTACTTAAGTTCTAGTATGTAGCCATTTTTGATATGCCTTCTTTTTCCTTTTACAGGCTGCCTTGACTGCGTCTTTCCACCAAGCTGTTTGCTTCATCCTACTTTTACACACCACTGTTCCAAGACATTCTTTAGCCACTTCTAGTACTGTGTCCCTGTACCTTGTCCATTCCTTTTCCAATGACTGTAATTGACCACATTCAACTAACTTGTACCTTTCTGAGATCACTGTTATGTTCTTGTGCCTGATTTCCTTATCCTGAAGTTTCTCCACTCTTATCCTCCTACATATGGACCTGACCTCCTGCACTTTCGGCCTCACAATACCAATTTCACTGCAGATTAAATAGTGATCAGTGTCATCAAAGAATCCCCTGAATACACGTGTATCCCTCACAGCCTTCCTGAATTCCTGATCTGTTATTATATAGTCAATGACAGATCTGGTTCCCCTGCCTTCCCAAGTATACCGGTGAGTGTTCTTATGTTTAAAAAAAGAGTCTGTGATTACTAAGCCCATACTGGCACAGAAATCCAAGAGTTGTTTCCCGTTCCTGTTGGCCTCCATATCCTCTCCAAATTTACCCACAACCTTTTCATAACCTTCTGTTCGATTTCCAATCCTGGCATTAAATTCACCCATGAACAGAACACTGTCCTTGTCCTTTACTCTAACAACTACATCACTGAGTGCATCACAAAAACTATCCATCTTATCTTGGTCTGTCCCTTCACAATGCGAATATACTGACACTATCCTAATTTTCTTGCTAGGCACTGTGAAATCTACCCACATCAGTCTTTCGTTTACATACCTTATTGCAACTACGCTCGGTTCCATTTCTTTCCTGATGTAAAGCCCCACATCCCATTGTGCTATTCCTGCTTTGATTCCTGACAGGTAGATCTTGTATTCTCCCACTTCCTCTTCTTTCTCACCCCTTACCCAAATGTCACTAACAGCTAAAACGTCCAACCTCATCCTACTTGCAGCCTCTGCCAGTTCTGCCTTCTTCCAAGAGTGGCCCCCATTGATATTAATAGCTCCCCATCTCGTTACCATTCGTTGGCCAAGTCGTATCTTACGAGTCCCTGGTTTGTCAATTAGGGGTGGGACTCCGTCACCTCCAAAGGTCCGAGCTATTTTGCTCTGATTGTTGCCAGCATCATATGTAAAGTACCAGGGAAGCAGGTTGCTAACCTTACTTGCCCCGGGTCCCATTGATTTTTACTCCTAATGGTTGAGGGATTAACTGGTGGATTTGGTAGTCTTTGCCGTCTGAGCACAAAGGTGACCACGACTCAGAATATGTCCGAGATGCCCGGCCTTATTCCAAAGTAACTTGTATCCCGACTGTCAGGAGCACAGGAACTCACACCATGAATCACGGTGCACACGTAACTATAATGAACATTTTCCGCAAATAACGTAGTAAAACACTTTTCATGACAGCAGAACACAGTGCCATTGTGGTTTATTATGTGTCCCAGCCCAGTCAGAGTTCATTTGGTCACCAGAGAGTTCGGCGCCAAATTTGAATTTTGTCTGCATTTTATCTTTGTGTGTGTGTGTGTGCGTGTGTGTGTGTGTGTGTGTGTGTGTGTGTGTGTGGCGCGTGCGCGTCTGTGTGTGTGTTTTCTATGTGCTTCTTAGCTGTGTGTGTTGTCTTTTATATGGTATTCCTTTTCGGTGTAAATGGTGCGTATTTGCAGATTTTAGTGTATCTACACTCCTGGAAATGGAAAAAAGAACACATTGACACCAGTGTGTCAGACCCACCATACTTGCTCCGGACACTGCGAGAGGGCTGTACAAGCAATGATCACACGCACGGCACAGCGGACACACCAGGAACCGCGGTGTTGGCCGTCGAATGGCGCTAGCTGCGCAGCATTTGTGCACCGCTGCCGTCAGTATCAGCCAGTTTGCCGTGGCATACGGAGCTCCATCGCAGTCTTTAACACTGGTAGCATGCCGCGACAGCGTGGACGTGAACCTTATGTGCAGTTGACGGACTTTGAGCGAGGGCGTATAGTGGGCATGCGGGAGGCCGGGTGGACGTACCGCCGAATTGCTCAACACGTGGGGCGTGAGGTCTCCACAGTACATCGATGTTGTCGCCAGTGGTCGGCGGAAGGTGCACGTGCCCGTCGACCTGGGACCGGACCGCAGCGACGCACGGATGCACGCCAAGACCGTAGGATCCTACGCAGTGCCGTAGGGGACCGCATCGCCACTTCCCAGCAAATTAGGGACCCTGTTGCTCCTGGGGTATCGGCGAGGACCATTCGCAACCGTCTCCATGAAGCTGGGCTACGGTCCCGCACACCGTTAGGCCGTCTTCCGCTCACGCCCCAACATCGTGCAGCCCGCCTCCAGCGGTGTCGCGACAGGCGTGAATGGAGGGACGAATGGAGACGTGTCGTCTTCAGCGATGAGAGTCGCTTCTGCCTTGGTGCCAATGATGGTCGTATGCGTGTTTGGCGCCGTGCAGGTGAGCGCCACAATCAGGACTGCATACGACCGAGGCACACAGGGCCAACACCCGGCATCATGGTGTGGGGAGCGATCTCCTACACTGGCCGTACACCACTGGTGATCGTCGAGGGGATACTGAATAGTGCACGGTACATCCAAACCGTCATCGAACCCATCGTTCCACCATTCCTAGACCGGCAAGGGAACCTGCTGTTCCAACAGGACAATGCACGTCCGCATGTATCCCGTGCCACCCAACGTGCTCTAGAAGGTGTAAGTCAACTACCCTGGCCAGCAAGATCTCCGGATCTGTCCCCCATTGAGCATGTGTGGGACTGGATGAAGCGTCGTCTCACATGGTCTGCACGTCCAGCACGAACGCTGGTCCAACTGAGGCGCCAGGTGGAAATGGCATGGCAAGCCGTTCCACATGACTACATCCAGCATCTCTACGATCGTCTCCATGGGAGAATAGCAGCCTGCATTGCTGCGGAAGGTGGATATACACTGTACTAGTGCCGACATTGTGCATGCTCTGTTGCCTGTGTCTATGTGCCTGTGGTTCTGTCAGTGTGATCATGTGATGTATCTGACCCCAGGAATGTGTCAATAAAGTTTCCCCTTCCTGGGACAATGAATTCACGGTGTTCTTATTTCAATTTCCAGGAGTGTATTTTTCTTGTGTGTGTGTGCGTGAATGTGCGTGTGTGTAGACTTTATCTGTTTGTGCTGTTTTTATTTGTACAGTTCCTTTAATGTGTTAAATAGTGTGCCCTTGCAGAGTGTAGTGTATTCGTTTAATACCTGTTTTCCTTCTGCTATTGCCTTCTGTATATGGAAGTTTTCCTTAATGGTCAGTTTGCTGTATAGGCTGTGGCTGGGTTTAAGTATTCTTAAGTCTGTTTCTATTGTAGTTGGGTGGTGATTGTTGGCTACAAGATGGTCAACAAATGTGCTATGGGAGCTGTTGCTTTTTAAAGCTCTGAGATATTCTGAACATAATGTTTTGAAGTTTCTGCATGTTTGTCCTATGTATACTGACTGGCAAGTGTTGTATGTGAGTTCATGTATTCCTGATCTGTTAGATTTATCCATGAGTGTTTCTTATGTTCTCATCTTTTTCTGTGTTCTGTTCTTCATCCTCTATCCTATTTGGAGTCCCTGTTTCTTTAATATGTTGCCTATTCTGTGAACAATCTTGTTATTGTAGGTGAGTATGTGCCATTTCGTTTTGTGTGTGTGTTGTTTTTATCTTGTGTCTTGTGTGTGGTCATTGTTTGTGTTTTGTGTTGTTCTGTGCTGGGTGAGGAATTGTGAGTGTGTGGTGTGTTCATTTTTGTACTGTTTGCATATTTTTTGATTTAACTTGTCTAGCATATGGGTAGTATATCCATTTCTACTGCTATTTGTTTTATTGTGTTTAGTTCTTGTGTGTAGTTCTGTTTGTTCATGGGTGTTCTGTTTAATCTGTGGAGCATGAATCTGAAGTTTACATGCTTATGTGTCAATGGGTGGTTTGATAGGTTGTGAATGGTGGTGCTTGTGGTAGTCAGTTTCCTGAATATTGTCAAGTTATGTGTTGTTTGTGTTTTGTATGGTGAGATCTAGAAAGGGTAGTGTTGTTAGTTTCTGTTTCTAATGTGAAGTTAATTTTTTAGTGTAAGTTGTTTATTTCATTGTGTAACTGTTCTACGTGTGTATGTGGTTCATCAATCAGGCATATTATGTCATCGAAATAATGGTACCAGTATATAACTTTGTAGTTCTTTGGTTTTATTATGTGTCTGAAGATCATGTGCTACAGGTTGTTCACGAATATGTTAGCTAGAAGGCCACTGATTGGTGATCCCATTGGCAGTCCTTCGTGTTGAGAATAAAATTATTTGTTGAATATAAAATAATTTTGTGATGTCATGGTATTGAGTATGTTTGTTATTTCATTGATTTGTGTATCAGTTAGTATCCTTGTAGTTTTAATCTTTGTGTAATATGTTGATTGTTTCATGTATTGGAATGCAAGTGTATATTGATGTGACGTCGAATGATATGAGGGTTGCTGTGTCTGGTATGCGTATGTTCTTGATTCTGTCTGTGAAATCCTTTGAGTTTTCCAGATTCCTGTTGTTATCAAACGAGTACAGTTTTTTCAGTAGTGTGAGTGTTTGTTGGGCTAGGTGGTAGGATGGAGCATTTCGGAAGTTAATGATGGGTCTTAATGGAATATTATCCTTGTGAACCTTTGGTGGGGCATTTAGGGTGGGTGCTTTTGGATTTTTCTGTGTCATCCTCTTTACCTGGCCTTCTGGAATGTATTATTGATGTTTTTCAGTGTCTGTTGAATGTTTTCCTGGTATCTTGCTGTTGGGTCACTGATCATTTTTGTGATGTTGTTGTCTTTGATAAAATCTAGTGTTTTTTCTATGTATTCCTTTTTATCCATAATTACAGTAATATTCCCTTTGTCTGCTCTTTTTACTATGGCATTGTTCTGTTTTAATTTTTGTTTAAGTTTGCTGGCTGTGATTTCCTCTGATGTTTTATGGTTAGAAATAATTGTGAATTTGAGTGTTTAGATTATCTGTGTTATTTCTGCAGCTACTA
Source organism: Schistocerca nitens (assembly GCF_023898315.1). Classification (NCBI taxonomy): domain Eukaryota; kingdom Metazoa; phylum Arthropoda; class Insecta; order Orthoptera; family Acrididae; genus Schistocerca; species Schistocerca nitens. The sequence continues at coordinate 182,868,450 of NC_064615.1, read as the reverse complement.
ATTCTCTTGTCAAGTTTGCATTAAAATTTGGTGTACTCAGTCTTTCTTCTTCCTGTATAATATGTTCTGATTCCGTTATGAGGTTTTCTATTGTTTTGTATGATATGTTTGTGTTAATGTTGTGTTTTCACCCTTTTTCTTCTAGGCTCTTTTCTTGTTTGGTAAGTTTTATGTCAGTTAGGTTAACGATTCTGTCATGGAATTTATATTGTTGGTTGAGATTGTGTTTAGTGGGTGTGTTTGTGCTGTTGATTATTCTGTTGAGTTTTCTGTTTTGTTTCTTTTACATTACTTTCTGAATATTGGCCGATAGTCTAGGATATGCTGGATTGCGTAGCCGCCATACATTAAATTGCTCCTGTAAAAAAGTGCACTGCTTTTCGTTATACATTTTAATTGTTCCTGGACAGTCCTCTAAGGCGATTCTAGTAACACCGAGGGAGCTATACCAGTTCCATTGAACATGGGATTAATCTGCATCAAAGTTTCATAGAGATAAACCCATCTACACTCCTGGAAATTGAAATAAGAACACCGTGAATTCATTGTCCCAGGAAGGGGAAACTTTATTGACACATTCCTGGGGTTGGATACATCACATTATCACACTGACAGAACCACAGGCACATAGACACAGGCAACAGAGCATGCACAATGTCGGCACTAGTACAGTGTATATCCACCTTTCGCAGCAATGCAGGCTGCTATTCTCCCATGGAGACGATCGTAGAGATGCTGGATGTAGTCCTGTGGAACGATTTGCCATGCCATTTCCACCTGGCGCCTCAGTTGGACCAGCGTTCGTGCTGGACGTGCAGACCGTGTGAGACGACGCTTCATCCAGTCCTAAACATGCTCAATGGGGGACAGATCCGGAGATCTTGCTGGCCAGGGTAGTTGACTTACACCTTCTAGAGCACGTTGGGTGGCACGGGATACATGCGGACGTGCATTGTCCTGTTGGAACAGCAAGTTCCCTTGCCGGTCTAGGAATGGTAGAACGATGGGTTCGATGACGGTTTGGATGTACCGTGCACTATTCAGTGTCCCCTCGACGATCACCAGTGATGTACGGCCAGTGTAGGAGATCGCTCCCCACACCATGATGCCGGGTGTTGGCCCTGTGTGCCTCGGTCGTATGCAGTCCTGATTGTGGCGCTCACCTGCACGGCGCCAAACACGCATACGACCATCATTGGCACCAAGGCAGAAGCGGCTCTCATCGCTGAAGACGACACGTCTCCATTCGTCCCTCCATTCACGCCTGTCGCGACACCACTGGAGGCGGGCTGCACGATGTTGGGGCGTGAGCGGAAGACGGCCTAACGGTGTGCGGGACCATAGCCCAGCTTCATGGAGACGGTTGCGAATGGTCCTCGCCGATACCCCAGGAGCAACAGTGTCCCTAATTTGCTGGGAAGTGGCGGTGCGGTCCCCTACGGCACTGCGTAGGATCCTACGGTCTTGGCGTGCATCCGTGCGTCGCTGCGGTCCGGTCCCAGGTCGACGGGCACGTGCACCTTCCGCCGACCACTGGCGACAACATCGATGTACTGTGGAGACCTCACGCCCCACGTGTTGAGCAATTCGGCGGTACGTCCACCCGGCCTCCCGCATGCCCACTATACGCCCTCGCTCAAAGTCCGTCAACTGCACATACGGTTCACGTCCACGCTGTCGCGGCATGCTACCAGTGTTAAAGACTGCGATGGAGCTCCGTATGCCACGGCAAACTGGCTGACACTGACGGCGGCGGTGCACAAATGCTGCGCAGCTAGCGCCATTCGACGGCCATCACCGCGGGTCCTGGTGTGTCCGCTGTGCCGTGCGTGTGATCATTGCTTGTACAGCCCTCTCGCAGTGTCCGGAGCAAGTATGGTGGGTCTGACACACCGGTGTCAATGTGTTCTTTTTTCCATTTCCAGGAGTGTATCTTGGGATAATATGACTTTGGTAACACTATATCACGGATTTTCGGAAGCCATCACGAGACAGAATTTGCGACCTGAGAGCATCCTGACACTGATAATTTGTGGCCACTGATGTTCAAACTGCTGGTATAATTATAACATATGGCGGCTGCTTTGATGGCTTCACCTCACCTGCAGGAAGAGGAAGGAATGTAACATACTTATAAGGTGTGTCCGGACTCGCTACTGTTTGATCATTTCAGTTAACATTCCCATTATTGAGTGACTTGTGGTACAATGTGGGTGACATTCATATTTGTGTTATGGTACCATATTCAGCGTGGATTGCTTCTAATTGTCTAATTGTCTAAATGGATCGACATACATACAAGTATAACACCGTTGGCAGCTGTATTTTGACTGGCGTTCTATTTTTGTTGAATTAAAACAGCGGTTAATTTGTTATGACAATAATTTGACAGTTTTGGAGCTCCAGTCACATACATTTACAAAGTGTAAGCAGTACCATACAGATAATATATACATTATTTGGTGCACATATATCTTTGGTTGCTGTTAATTTATAGGTGTTTATTCGATAGTGTTTTTTATTAGAAGTGTATCTTTTTTTAACTTCAGTTTTCGATCATTTTTCGTAAATTATGACATTCTTGTATGTACTGTATTGACGCTCTGTCGTATGTTTCCAGAGTCTGTGTATAGGCAACGATGTTAAGCTTTGTGTTTGGTTTCTTATGTGTACATAAATTTCAATTTCCTCGAGAATGTTCATGGTAGGACCTTTGGGAATTCTATAAAGTACCTGCAGTGCATGGTCAGTTGTATCCATCGTGTGTTGAAGGTCTTCTAGGTGGAGAAAAAAATTTGATTGGTTGTTTATTTCAAACATGTTCATTAAACTGCCTGAAAGAGTTTCTTCTGGCATGGCCAATGTAGAAATTACTACAACTCTTACATTATTTTGTATGTACTAGATTGGTTTTTCATTACCTGATCGTAATTTCACTGTGAATATGTAAGTGATTCGGAAAATGTCTGAATAATGAGTTAATTTTGTAGCAGATTGGGTTGATAAAAGCAGCTGCTACGTATTTTGCTTTCTTTCTAGACATTATTTCTTTGATTAGTTGTATTTCGTTGTGAACCATGTTCGGCTTGGATGTCATGTATTTATTCTATAATTTAATGACAATATTATGGTCGTAATTGTTTTCATGTGCTTTGTATTGGAGTAAGTCTGTTTCTTTTTTAATTATGTATGGTTCTAGTAGTAGATTTTGCAGCCTTTTTAGCATGGAACGAATATATAAGGTCCAAATAAATTACAGCATTCTACACCATCTGTATAGTAGAAATTGTACTTTGTATATGTGTGACATTGTAGGTCCAGAACTGTCAAATTAGTGACACAACAAATTAACTATTAACTTGAAACAACAAATATAGAGCAAGAGTCAAAATGCAGGTGCCAACGATGTTATTTGTATGTCGATCCATTCAAACAATATATATGTAAGTAGCAATCCATGCTCAGTTTTCTACCACAACATAAATATATATAATGAAAGTAATGTCACTAACATGGTACTGCAGGTCACTTGATAATAGCAATGTTACCCGAAACAGAGATTTAGTGAAAGTGAAATACATAAACATTAATATCACACAGCAGTAAGTCTGGACACTGCTTACAAATATGTCACTTGCTGACTTACACTACATTGCACAATACGGAACATAAAGGACAAATCTGTTAGACATCCATGTATTGTCACACTATTCTTCCCCTACTAACACCACTACCACCAGTACTCAGGTGCTGCCTGACTGAGGAGGAGAGCTGCTGCTGCTGCTCAGCTGCACATTTCGATATTTTCACTCTTTATGTGTACTTACTGACCTGAGAAAGCGCTTTTTTATCCACTGTTAATATGTAACATTCGTCATAGTGTATGTAGCTTTAAAACAGGGAAAAATAAAGGTATATCACTCTCACTTCCAGGTGTATAATGAACAAGCATTCCCCAAGCTTTACAGTCAATTCATTGCTATCACTCATACAGTTACTGTCTGAAACAGTGAAAAAGATTACGACACTAAACCCTAAATGTGATAGAAAGTCGTTAACTTAAGCATGGGTGACGAGTGTACACCACAAATTCTCAGCACCAAAGCACCTTTCAACACTCTGAAGTCGGCCATTAATTTTGTAAATTTCTGGAACAAATTATACCAGAATACATGGTATGGTGCAACAGGAAGACTGTGGTTTGACGAAATGGGGATTGTTGACAGATACTACCTTTGTCGGGAATGTTCCAGGATGGGTTTCTTTTATTTCTGTGTTTGCGATACTAAAAAGGAACAAATGTTGTTACCTGTATGTGTGTGTCCTTGAAATAACCTTGGCCAAGTTTCTGTGCAAACTCACTAGATGGCAGGGCTGTGCTTAGGGACATACGGGGTTCTTAGCGCATTAGTTATGGTGACGCAATGGATGCTGACTGTGAGCAAACAGTGAACATTAAGTTTTGCATTAAGACAGGGAAAACCCCAAGTGAAATGCAGACAATGATTAAGCAATCATATACAGGAGAGGCACTTTTACGAAGTCGTGATTTTGAGTGGCACAAAAGGTTTCGTGAAGGCAGAGATTTAGTGCAAGACGATCCCAGAGATGGTCGCCCATCTGCCAAACACAGAGCGTGTAAGGCAGTTATTACAAAAAACTGTCATATAACTGTGGATGGAATATCAGAATAACTTAATTTAAATCATGATGTATGTCATAAGATTTTACATGGAGATTTAGGGGAACAGAAACTTAATGTAAAACTCGTGCCTCTCATGCTGACACACGAACAGAAAGATGAAGAATTTCTTCTGAATTACCGTATAAAGCCAAATCCCACATTTCTGTCAAAGATTTTAGCTGGGAATGAGAGTTGGTGCCACCAGTACGACCCTTACATGAAGTGTCAAAGTGCAAAGTGGCCAAGTCCTGGATCACTAGTCTTAAAAAAATTAAATGACTACCTTTGAGGACAAAGACAATGTTGATCGCAATCTTTGATATTAAAGGATTAGTTCACTCTGAGTATGTTTCCCCAGGACAATCAGTTAACTAAACTCTTCACATCGAAGTCTTAAAACATTTGTGACAGGTAATTAGACTTTACCACCCTGATTTGTGGTACTCGCAGGACGGATTCTTACTGCACGACAATGCAAGACCCCATTCTGCTTTATCTGTTAGCGAGTATCGCGCCAGATATTCCGTTATTGCCATCCCATAACCACCATATTTGCGTGAAAACTCACCTTGCGATTTTTTCTTGATTCCACAAGTGAAAAGGCGACTGAAAGAAAGCTCCAACATTATACTGCAGGCATCCAACAGGCTGTGTGTGACAAATGAGCTTACAAGAACCGCAATTAAAAATTTTGCTTGCTTGCTTCCAAGACCTCCAGAACCGATGGCAACTGTGTATGATGGCCAAGTGGAGTGCTTAGATTGGAGCTAGGTTCATTCGCTGGTAAGTGCAATTTTCTGTTTTTTTTTTTTTTAACCTGTAGGGAAATTTTTCTGACAAAGGGAGTAATGTATGTTCAAGTGGTTTAAATCTACAAATTTGTGCAAGATGATTCTAGAAATTTATAAAAAAGTTTTGGACAAGCGCCATAACTTAAATGCAATTGATTACCATCTGTTTCCTAAAGAACTGATGCCTCTTTTGTGTAATATCACACAAGTTTCACAAGCTAC